>NC_060190.1:1737879-1747346 GCF_021184085.1 Oncorhynchus gorbuscha
CATGGTCAGCACCTGTTTTAACATGGACCTGTTTTAACATGGTCAGCGCCTGTTTTAACATGGTCACCACCTGTTTAACATGGACACCACCTGTTTTAACATGGTCACCACCTGTTTTAACATGGTCACCACCTGTTTTAACATGGTCACCACCTGTTTTAACATGGACCTGTTTTAACATGGTCACCACCTGTTTTAACATGGTCACCACCTGTTTCAACATGGTCACCACCTGTTTTAACATGGTCACCACCTGTTTTAACATGGTCACCACCTGTTTTAACATGGTCACCACCTGTTTTAACATGGTCACCACCTGTTTTAACATGGTCACCACCTGTTTTAACATGGTCACCACCTGTTTTAACATGGTCACCTACTGTTTTAACATGGTCAGCACCTGTTTTAACATGGACCTGTTTTAACATGGTCACCACCTGTTTAACATGGTCACCTACTGTTTTAACATGGTCAGCACCTGTTTTAACATGGACCTGTTTTAACATGGTCACCACCTGTTTAACATGGTCACCACCTGTTTAACATGGTCACCTACTGTTTTAACATGGTCACCACCAGTTTTAACATGGTCACCACCAGTTTTAACATGATCACCACCTGTTTTAACATGGGCACCACCTGTTTTAACATGGTCAGCAATTCAACATGGACTGTTTTAACATGGACACCACCTGTTTTAACATGGTCACCTACTGTTTTAACATAGACACCGCCTGTTTTAACATGGACATGGTCTGTTTTAACATGGACCTGTTTTAACACCACCTGTTTTAACATGAACACCTGTTTTAACATGATCACCACCTGTTTTAACATGGTCACCTGTTTTAACATGGACACCACCTGTTTTAACATGGACCAATTGTTTTAACATGGACCTGTTTTAACATGGTCACCACCTGTTTTAACATGGTCACCTACTGTTTTAACATGGTCAGCACCTGTTTTAACATGGACCTGTTTTAACATGGTCACCACCTGTTTAACATGGTCACCTACTGTTTTAACATGGTCAGCACCTGTTTTAACATGGTCAGCACCTGTTTTAACATGGTCAGCGCCTGTTTTAACATGGTCACCGCCTGTTTTAACATGGTCACCACCTGTTTTAACATGGTCACCACCTGTTTTAACATGGTCACCACCTGTTTTAACATGGTCACCACCTGTTTTAACATGGTCACCACCTGTTTTAACATGGACCTGTTTTAACATGGACCTGTGTTAACATGGACCTGTTTCAACATGGTCACCACCTGTTTTAACATGAACACCACCTGTTTTAACATGGTCACACCTGTTTTTAACATGGACACCACCTGTTTTAACATGGTCACCACCTGTTTTAACATGGTCACCACCTGTTTTAACATGGTCACCACCTGTTTTAACATGGTCACCACCTGTTTTAACATGGTCACCACCTGTTTTAACATGGTCACCACCTGTTTTAACATGGTCACCACCTGTTTTAACATGGTCACCACCTCACATGGTCACCACCTGTTTTAACATGGTCACCACCTGTTTTAACATGGACCTGTTTTAACATGGTCACCACCTGTTTTAACATGGTCACCACCTGTTTTAACATGGTCACCACCTGTTTAAACATGGACCTGTTTTAACATGGGTTTTAACATGGTCACACCTGTTTTAACATGTGTGTTAGCACCTGTTTTAACATGGTCACATGGTCACCGCCTGTTTTAACATGGACCTGTTTTAACATGGTCACCACCTGTTTTAACATGGTCACCACCTGTTTTAACATGGACACGACCTGTTTTAACATGGACCTGTTTTAACATGGTCACCGCCTGTTTTAACATGGACCTGTTTTAACATGGTCCCCACCTGTTTTAACATGGTCACCACCTGTTTTAACATGGTCACCACCTGTTTTAACATGGTCACCACCTGTTTTAACATGGTCACCACCTGTTTTAACATGGTCACCACCTGTTTTAACATGGACCTGTTTTAACATGTCACCACCTGTTTTAACATGGTCACCACCTGTTTTAACATGGTCACCACCTGTTTTAACATGGACCTGTTTTAACATGGTCAGTACCTGTTTTAGCATGGTCAGCACCTGTTTTAATATGGTCACCACCTGGTTTAACATGGTCACCATCTGTTTTAACATGGTCACCACCTGTTTTAACATGGTCACCACCTGTTTTAACATGGACACCACCTGTTTTAACATGGACCTGTTTTAACATGGTCACCACCTGTTTTAACATGGTCACCACCTGTTTTAACATGGTCACTACTGTTTTAACATGGACCTGTTTTAACATGGTCACCACCTGTTTAACATGGTCACCTACTGTTTTAACATGGTCACCACCAGTTTTAACATGGTCACCACCAGTTTTAACATGGACACCACCTGTTTTAACATGGACACCACCTGTTTTAACATGGACACCACCTGTTTTAACATGGTCACCACCTGTTTTAACATGGTCACCACCTGTTTTAACATGGACACCACCTGTTTTAACATGGACCTGTTTTAACATGGTCACCACCTGTTTTAACATGGACCTGTTTTAACATGGTCAGCACCTGTTACATGTTCACCACCTGTTTTTACATGGTCACCACCTGTTTTAACATGGTCACCACCTGTTTTAACATGGTCACCACCTGTTTTAACATGGTCACCACCTGTTTAACATGGTCACCACCTGTTTCAACATGGTCAACAGCGCCTGTTTTAACATGGACCTGTTTTAACATGGTCACACCTGTTTTAACATGGTCACCACCTGTTTTAACATGGTCACCACCTGTTTTAACATGGTCACCACCTGTTTTAACATGGACCTGTTTTAACATGGTCAGTACCTGTTTTAGCATGGTCAGCACCTGTTTTAATATGGTCACCACCTGGTTTAACTTGGTCACCATCTGTTTTAACATGGTCAGCACCTGTTTTAACATGGACCTGTTTTAACATGGTCACCACCTGTTTTAACATGGTCACCACCTGTTTTAACATGGTCACCACCTGTTTTAACATGGTCACCACCTGTTTTAACATGGTCACCACCTGTTTTAACATGGTCACCACCTGTTTTAACATGGTCACCACCTGTTTTAACATGGTCACTGTTTTAACATGGACATGGTCACCCTGTTTTAACATGGTCACCACCTGTTTTAACATGGTCAGCACCTGTTTTAACATGGTCAGCACCTGTTTTAACATGGTCAGCACCTGTTTTAACATGGTCAGCACCTGTTTTAACATGGTCAGCACCTGTTTTTACATGGTCACCACCTGTTTCAACATGGTCACCACCTGTTTTAACATGGTCAGCACCTGTTTTAACATGGACCTGTTTTAACATGGTCACCACCTGTTTAACATGGTCACCACCTGTTTTAACATGGTCACCACCAGTTTTAACATGGTCACCACCTGTTTTAACATGGTCACCACCTGTTTTAACATGGACACCACCTGTTTTAACATGGACACCACCTGTTTTAACATGGACACCACTGTTTTAACATGGACCTGTTTTAACATGGTCACCACCTGTTTTAACATGGACCTGTTTTAACATGGTCACCACCTGTTTTAACATGGACCTGTTTTAACATGGTCAGCACCTGTTACATGTTCACCACCTGTTTTTACATGGTCACCACCTGTTTTAACATGGTCACCACCTGTTTCAACATGGTCACCACCTGTTTTAACATGGTCACCACCTGTTTTAACATGGTCACCACCTGTTTTAACATGGTCACCACCTGTTTTAACATGGTCACCACCTGTTTTAACATGGTCACCACCTGTTTTAACATGGTCACCACCTGTTTTAACATGGTCAGCACCTTTAACATGGTCACCACCTGTTTTAACATGGTCACCACCTGTTTTAACATGGTCACCACCTGTTTTAACATGGACCTGTTTTAACATGGTCACCACCTGTTTTAACATGGACCTGTTTTAACATGGTCACCACCTGTTTTAACATGGACCTGTTTTAACATGGTCACCATGTTCACCTGTTTTTACATGGTCACCACCTGTTTCAACATGGTCACCACCTGTTTTAACATGGTCACCACCTGTTTTAACATGGACACCACCTGTTTTAACATGGACACCACCTGTTTTAACATGGTCACCACCTGTTTTAACATGGTCACCACCTGTTTTAACATGGACCTGTTTTAACATGATCACCAACATGGACCTTTTAACATGGTCACCACCTGTTTTAACATGGACCTGTTTTAACATGGTCACCACCTGTTTCAACATGGTCACCACCTGTTTTAACATGGTCACCACTTGTTTTAACATGGTCAGCTCCTGTTTTAACATGGTCAGCACCTGTTTTAACGTGGTCAGCACCTGTTACATGGTCACCACCTGTTTCAACATGGTCACCACCTGTTTCAACATGGTCACCACCTGTTTCAACATGGTCACCACCTGTTTTGGTCACATGGGTCACCACCTGTTTTAACATGGTCACCACCTGTTTTAACATGGTCACCACCTGTTTCAACATGGTCACCACCTGTTTCAACATGGTCAGCGCCTGTTTGAACATGGCTACTGCCTGCTTTAACATGGTCACCTCCTGTTTTAACATGGTCACCGCCTGGTTTAACTTGGTCACCATCTGTTTTAACATGGTCAGCACCTGTTTTAACATGGACCTGTTTTAACATGGTCAGCTCCTGTTTTAACATGGACCTGTTTTAACATGGTCACCACCTGTTTTAACATGGACACCACCTGTTTTAACATGGTCACCACCTGTTTTAACATGGTCCTGTTTTAACATGGTCACCACCTGTTTTAACATGGTCACCACCTGTTTTAACATGGTCACCACCTGTTTTAACATGGTCACCACCTGTTTTAACATGGTCACCACCTGTTTTAACATGGTCACCACCTGTTTTAACATGGACCTCATGGTCAGTACCTGTTTTAACATGGTCAGCACCTGTTTTAATAACATGGTCACCTCTGTTTTAACATGGTCAGCACCTGTTTTAACATGGACCTGTTTTAACATGGTCACCACCTGTTTTAACATGGTCACCACCTGTTTTAACATGGTCACCACCTGTTTTAACATGGTCACCACCTGTTTTAACATGGACACCAACCCTGTTTTAACATGGTCACCACCTGTTTTAACATGGTCACCTGTTTTTAACATGGTCAGCACCTGTTTTAACATGGACCTGTTTTAACATGGTCACCACCTGTTTTAACATGGTCACCACCATGTTTTTAACATGGTCACCACCAGTTTTAACATGGTCACCACCTGTTTTAACATGGTCACCACCTGTTTTAACATGGACACCACCTGTTTTAACATGGACCTGTTTTAACATGATCACCACCTGTTTTAACATGGACCTGTTTTAACATGGTCACCACCTGTTTTAACATGGACCTGTTTTAACATGGTCAGCACCTGTTACATGTTCACCACCTGTTTTTACATGGTCACCACCTGTTTTAACATGGTCACCACCTGTTTCAACATGGTCACCACCTGTTTTAACATGGTCACCACCTGTTTTAACATGGTCACACCTGTTTTAACATGGACCTGTTTTAACATGGTCACCACCTGTTTAACATGGTCACCACCTGTTTTAACATGGTCACCACCTGTTTTAACATGGTCACCACCTGTTTTAACATGGTCAGCACCTGTTTTAACATGGTCACCACCTGTTTTAACATGGTCACCACCTGTTTTAACATGGACCTGTTTTAACATGGTCACCACCTGTTTTAACATGGTCACCACTGTTTTAACATGGTCAGCACCTGTTTTAACATGGACCTGTTTTAATATGGTCACCACCTAACATGGTCACCACCTGTTTTAACATGGTCACCACCTGTTTTAACATGGACCTGTTTTAACATGGTCACCACCTGTTTTAACATGGTCACCACCTGTTTTAACATGGTCACCACCTGTTTTAACATGGTCAGCACCTGTTTTAACATGGACCTGTTTTAACATGGACCTGTTTTAACATGGTCACCACCTGTTTTAACATGGTCACCACCTGTTTTAACATGGACCTGTTTTAACATGGTCACCACCTGTTTTAACATGGTCACCACCTGTTTTAACATGGTCACCACCTGTTTTAACATGGACACCACCTGTTTTAACATGGTCACCACCTGTTTTAACATGGTCACCACCTGTTTTAACATGGTCACCACCTGTTTTAACATGGTCACCACCTGTTTTAACATGGTCACCACCTGTTTTAACATGGTCACCTGTTTTAACATGGTCACCACCTGTTTTAACATGGTCACCACCTGTTTTAACATGGTCACCACCTGTTTTAACATGGTCACCACCTGTTTTAACATGGTCACCCTGTTTTAACATGGCTACTGTTTTAACATGGTCACCACCTGTTTTAACATGGACCTGTTTTAACATGGTCACCACCTGTTTTAACATGGTTTAATATGGACCACCTGTTTTAACATGGTCACCATCTGTTTTAACATGGTCACCACCTGTTTTAACATGGTTTTAACACACACCTGTTTTAACATGGTCACCACCTGTTTTAACATGGTCACCACCTGTTTTAACATGGTCAGCACCTGTTTTAACATGGACCTGTTTTAACATGGACACCACCTGTTTTAACATGGTCACCACCTGTTTTAATATGGTCACCACCTTTTAACATGGTCACCATCTGTTTAACATGGTCAGCACCTGTTTTAACATGGACCTGTTTTAACATGGTCACCACCTGTTTAACATGGTCACCACCTGTTTAACATGGTCACCACCTGTTTTAACATGGTCACCACCTGTTTTAACATGGACCTGTTTTAACATGGTCACCACCTGTTTTAACATGGTCACCACCTGTTTTAACATGGTCACCACCTGGTTTTAACATGGTCACCATCTGTTTTAACATGGTCACCACCTGTTTTAACATGGACCTGTTTTAACATGGTCACCACCTGTTTAACTTGGTCACCATCTGGTTTAACATGGTCACCACCTGTTTTAACATGGTCACCACCTGTTTTAACATGGTCAACATGGACCTGTTTTAACATGGACCTGTTTAACATGGTCACCACCTGTTTTAACATGGTCACCACCTGTTTTAACATGGTCACCATCTGTTTTAACATGGTCACCACCTGTTTTAACATGGTGTTTTAACATGGTCACCACCTGTTTTAACATGGTCACCACCTGTTTAACATGGACACCACCTGTTTTAACATGGTCACCACCTGTTTTAACATGGACCTGTTTTAACATGGTCACCACCTGTTTTAACATGGTCACCACCTGTTTTAACATGGTCACCACCTGTTTTAACATGGTCACCACCTGTTTTAACATGGTCACCACCTGTTTTAACATGGTCACCCTGTTTTACATGGTCACCACCTGTTTCAACATGGTCACCACCTGTTTTAACATGGTCACCACCTGTTTTAACATGGTCACCACCTGTTTTAACATGGTCACCACCTGTTTTAACATGGTCAGCCTGTTTGAACATGGCTGCTTTTTAACATGGTCACCTCCTGTTTTAACATGGTCACCGCCTGTTTTAACATGGTCACACCTGTTTTAACATGGTCAGCACCTGTTTTAACATGGACCTGTTTTTAACATGGTCAGTACCTGTTTTAACATGGTCACCACCTGTTTTAATATGGTCACCACCTGGTTTAACTTGGTCACCATCTGTTTTAACATGGTCAGCACCTGTTTTAACATGGACCTGTTTTAACATGGTCACCACCTGGTTTAACTTGGTCACTGTTTTAACATGGTCACCACCTGGTTTAACTTGGTCACCATCTGTTTTAACATGGTCAGCACCTGTTTTAACATGGACCTGTTTTAACATGGTCAGCTCCTGTTTTAACATGGACCTGTTTTAACATGGACCTGTTTTAACATGGTCACCACCTGTTTTAACATGGACACCACCTGTTTTAACATGGTCACCACCTGTTTTAACATGGACCTGTTTTAACATGGTCACCACCTGTTTTAACATGGTCACCACCTGTTTTAACATGGTCACCACCTGTTTTAACATGGTCACCACCTGTTTTAACATGGACCTGTTTTAACATGGACCTGTTTTAACATGGTCACCACCTGTTTTAACATGGTCACCACCTGTTTTAACATGGTCAGCACCTGTTTTAACATGGACACCACCTGTTTTAACATGGTCACCACCTGTTTTAACATGGTCACCACCTGTTTTAACATGGTCACCACCTGTTTTAACATGGACACCACCTGTTTTAACATGGACCTGTTTTAACATGGTCACCACCTGTTTTAACATGGTCACCTACTGTTTTAACATGGTCAGCACCTGTTTTAACATGGACCACCTGTTTTTAACATGGTCAGCACCTGTTTTAACATGGACCACCTGTTTTAACATGGACCTGTTTTAACATGGTCACCACCTGTTTTAACATGGACACCACCTGTTTTAACATGGTCACCACCTGTTTTAACATGGACCTGTTTTAACATGGTCACCACCTGTTTTAACATGGTCACCACCTGTTTTAACATGGTCACCACCTGTTTTTAACATGGTCACACCTGTTTCATGGTCACCACCTGTTTTAACATGGTCACCACCTGTTTTAACATGGTCACCACCTGTTTTAAACATGGTCACCACCTGTTTTAACATGGTCACCACCTGTTTAACATGGTCACCACCTGTTTTAACATGGTCACCACCTGTTTTAACATGGTCACCACCTGTTTTAACATGGTCACCACCTGTTTTAACATGGTCACCACCTGTTTTTAACATGGTCACCACCTGTTTTAACATGGTCACCACCTGTTTTAACATGGACCTGTTTCAACATGGTCACCACCTGGTTTAACTTTCACCAACATGGTCACCACCTGTTTTAACATGGACACGCCTGTTTTAACATGGACACCACCTGTTTTAACATGGTCACCACCTGTTTTAACATGGACACCACCTGTTTTAACATGGTCACCACCTGTTTTAACATGGACCTGTTTTAACATGGTCACCACTCGTTTTAACATGGACCTGTTTTAACATGGTCAGCACCTGTTTTACCACATGGTCATGCACCTGTTTTAACATGGTCAGCACCTGTTTTAGCATGGTCACCACCTGTTTTAACATGGTCACCACCTCATGGACCTTTAACTGGACCTGGTCAGCACCTGTTTTAACATGGTCAGCACCTGTTTTAACATGGACCTGTTTTAACATGGTCACCTGTTTTAACATGGTCACCACCTCAACCACCACCTGTTTAACATGGTCACCACCTGTTTTAACATGGTCACCACCTGTTTTAACATGGTCACCACCTGTTTTAACATGGACCTGTTTTA
>NC_060190.1:1747846-1753534 GCF_021184085.1 Oncorhynchus gorbuscha
ACGTGGTCTACTGGTGTGAGGCTGGTTGGATGTAGCTCAGTTGGTAGAACATGGCGCTTGTAACGCCAGGGTAGTGGGTTCAATCCCCGGGACCACCCATACGTAGAATGTATGCACACATGACTGTAAGTCGCTTTGGATAAAAGCGTCTGCTAAATGGCATATATTATTATTATTATTATGTACTGCCAAATTCTCTGAGTATTTCCTGAGTACTTCCTGAATACACTGTACCTCCTTTAGATTATATAATCATTTACATTCAGCAATATCCAAAATCATACAATGAAAAACAAGAGGTTTTATACTTGTATTTACATAATCAACACTCATAATCTAAACCAAATACCTATTTGCCCTTTTAAAAAATCTGATTTAGGAAGTGATCATATCTCGAGATGAAAACACCACAGTAGCAAAGTCTCTATCTTAGAATAAGGTTATATTTTACCACAACATTCCTCAAGTGTCATTTGTCATGAAATGTCCTCTTGGATCGCTGAGATTAGGATGTGTACTTATCTATTTCATAATTATAATGATTTAAAAAATGTTTTTATCAGATATTATGCATTTTACCATTTTAATTTCCACAAAGTTCTAATTGTCAAAACAGTTCTAAACTAATCCATTTCTAATATATATATTTATATTTTAGTTAATCCATTTCTAATATATATATTTATATTTTAATTAATCCATTTCTAATATATATATTTATATTTTAATTAATCCATTTCTAATATATATATATATATATATATATATTTTTTTTTTAGTTAATCCATTTCTAATATATATATATATATATATATTACATTGCTCTTGTAATGTAAAGGTCTGAGTTAAATAACACTGAAAATAAACATGTTTAAAATTAAATCAGACTTTTTTTCCCCAACATGTCCACAGACACTGTGTTTGTACATAATACATTTTATAGTATAATGTATCTTCAATGAATATACATTTTTTATGATTTATGGACAAATTACAGGAACATACTTTGGGTTTTATTTTAAATAAATTAGTTTTTTATAAAGTAAAACAGTATAAAATGACCCAAGAATTTAATCCAGACGAAAAGACGATTCAGGCGAAAATAAAATGTATTGAAAATAAGACACTTTGCCTAAACTTAGTCCTCAGAATGACAGTTGATTTTTACAGATGCATCATGGTTTTGTAACTACTAAACTTAGTCCTCAGAATGACAGTTGGTTTTGTAACACCTAAACTTAGTCCTCAGAATGACAGTTGGTTTTGTAACAGCTAAACTTAGTCCTCAGAATGACAGTTGGTTTTGTAACTCCTAAACTTAGTCCTCAGAATGACAGTTGGTTTTGTAACTACTAAACTTAGTCCTCAGAATGACAGTTGGTTTTGTAACAACTAAACTTAGTCCTCAGAATGACAGTTGGTTTTGTAACTAAACTTAAACTTGGTTTTGTAACTACTAAACTTAGTCCTCAGAATGACAGTTGGTTTTGTAACTACTAAACTTAGTCCTCAGAATGACAGTTGGTTTTGTAACTACTAAACTTAGTCCTCAGAATGACAGTTGGTTCTGTAACGACTAAACTTAGTCCTCAGAATGACAGTTGGTTTTGTAACGGCTAAACTTAGTCCTCAGAATGACAGTTGGTTTTGTAACTACTAAACTTAGTCCTCAGAATGACAGTTGGTTTTGTAACTACTAAACTTAGTCCTCAGAATGACAGTTGGTTTTGTAACTACTAAACTTAGTCCTCAGAATGACAGTTGGTTCTGTAACGACTAAACTTAGTCCTCAGAATGACAGTTGGTTTTGTAACGACTAAACTTAGTCCTCAGAATGACAGTTGGTTTTGTAACTACTAAACTTAGTCCTCAGAATGACAGTTGGTTTTGTAACGACTAAACTTAGTCCTCAGAATGACAGTTGGTTTTTACAGATGCATATCATGGTTTTGTAACTACTAAACTTAGTCCTCAGAATGACAGTTGGTTTTCTAACTACTAAACTTAGTCCTCAGAATGACAGATGGTTTTTACAGATGCATCATGGGTTTGTAACGACTAAACTTAGTCCTCAGAATGACAGATGGTTTTTACAGATGCATCATGGTTTTGTAACTACTAAACTTAGTCTTCAGAATGACAGTTGGTTTTTACAGATGCATCATGGTTTTGTAACTCCATTATCTACAGAAATTGTTTTAAAACTGGTTTACAGAGAATCATCCATATAAACAATTTGATTTCATGTGACATCAACAAAACCACAAGTTCTCAGTCAAAAACATCAGACAGAACACAGCTCCTCAATTCTCTGGTGTTTTCTCTCGAGTCAGTTCAGTTTGGTTATTGATCAACTGCCTGTTTCATTACTTTTTTAATGTAAATATTTATATAGTCACCAGTATTATTTGTCTACTTGCAAATTAAAACTCTCTCTCTGGGCAAGAAAAGTTATCTGGTGTGTTTTCCCCTGATCGGGAAAATGTCTTTGCACACTGAGAGCAGTGGTATGTCTTCTCCTCCTGTGTATGTATTCTTTCATGATTATTCAGATGTCTTAACCGGTTAAATGTCTTTCCCAACAGGGAGCAGCGGTAGGTCTTATCCTCTCCTGTGTGTCCTGTCATGCCTATTCAGGACCCCCAACTTAGTTAAACTCTTTCCAGTCAGGAAGCAGAGGTGAGGCTTCTCTCCTGTGTGTCCCGTCATGCCTATTCAGGACCCCTAACTTAGTTAAACTCTTTCCAGTCAGGAAGCAGAGGTGAGGCTTCTCTCCTGTGTGTCCTGTCATGCCTATTCAGGACCTCTAACTTAGTTAAACTCTTTCCAGTCAGGAAGCAGAGGTGAGGCTTCTCTCCTGTGTGTCCTGTCATGCCTATTCAGGACCTCTAACTTAGTTAAACTCTTTCCAGTCAGGAAGCAGAGGTGAGGCTTCTCTCCTGGGTGTGTGTTCTCCCATGTTTTTTCAGATACCCAAAGTGGGTAAAACTTTTTCCACACAGGGAGCATTGGTAGGGCTTTTCCCGGGTGTGTGTCCTCTCGTGCTCTTTTAGGTTCCCTGATCGGGTAAAACTCTTTCCACACTGGGAACATTGGAAAGGCTTTTCTAGTGTGTGTGTCCTCTCATGCTCTTTTAGATTCTCTAACCGGGTAAAATTCTTTCCACACTGGGAACATTTGAAAGGCTTCTCTCCTGTGTGTGTCCTCGCATGCCTATTCAGGTCCCCTAACTGGGTAAAACTTTTTCCACACTGGGAGCAGAGGTGAGGCTTCTCTCCTGTGTGTGTTGTCTCGTGTTTCTTCAGATACCCTACTTGGGTAAAACTCTTTCCACACAGGGAGCATGGGTAGGGCTTTTCCCGTGTGTGTGTCCTCTCATGCTCTTTTAGGTTCCCTAACCGGGTGAAATTCTTTCCACACTGGGAACATTTGAAAGGCTTTTCTCCTGTGTGTGTTCTCTCGTGCCTATTCAGGTCCCCTAACTGGGTAAAACTCTTTCCACACTGAGAGCAGAGGTGAGGCTTCTCTCCTGTGTGTGCTTTCTCATGGTTTTTCAGATGTGCTAAGTAGGTAAAACTCTTTCCACACTGGAAGCAGTGGAAAGGCTTCTGTCCTGTGTGTATTTTCTCGTGATCTTTTAGGTTCCCTAACTGGGTAAAACACTTTCCACACTGAGAGCATTGGAAAGGTTTTTCCCCTGTGTGTATTCTCTCGTGATCTTTTAGGCTCCCTAACTGGGTAAAACGCTTTTCACACTGAGAGCATTGGAAAGGCTTCTCTCCCGTGTGTATTCTCTCATGCTCCTTAAGGCTACCTAACAGCCTAAAACTCTTTCCACACTGGGAGCAGTGATAAGGCTTCTCTCCTGTGTGTATTTTCTTATGTCTTTTCAGGCTCGCTAACTGAATAAAAATCTTTCCACATTGGGAACATTTGAAAGGCTCTTCTCCTGTGTGTGTCCTCTCATGCTTTTTTAGGTTCTGTAACTTAGTAAAACTCTTTCCACAGTTGAAGCAGTGGCGTCGTCTCGCTCGTTTGGGCGTCTCTGTGTCCGGTTCCTCTGAGGAACTCTTGCTGCTGTCAGAGCGAGAGTCTGGTCTCTCTCCTGCCAAAGACAAACAGAGTATTTAGTTCAGCAGATTATTTGGTTAAACCTGAAATGAAACCTCCACGTACATTTTACTTTGACATCTTAGTCGTTTGGAAGACACTGTTATCCAGAGTGAAAGCATCAACAGTTAAGATGATATGCCCTGAATGACTAATTAGGGGTTCACAGAGAAGCTCCCGAAAACCCCGTTGTTATTCTCTTTCTTCTACAACGATTTATATCCAGTCTACAAGGGCCTGTCATTTAAATCCACTCTACAAGGGCCTGTCATTTATATCCACTCTACAAGGGCCTGTCATTTATATCCACTCTACAAGGGCCTGTCATTTAAATCCACTCTACAAGGGCCTGTCATTTATATCCACTCTACAAGGGCCTGTCATTTAAATCCACTCTACAAGGGCCTGTCATTTATATCCACTCTACAAGGGCCTGTCATTTATATCCACTCTACAAGGGCCTGTCATTTAAATCCACTCTACAAGGGCCTGTCATTTATATCCACTCTGTCATTTATATCCACTCTACAAGGGCCTGTCATTTAAATCCACTCTACAAGGGCCTGTCATTTAAATCCACTCTACAAGGGCCTGTCATTTATATCCACTCTACAAGGGCCTGTCATTTATATCCACTCTACAAGGGCCTATCAAGGGCCTGTCATTTATATCCACTCTACAAGGGCCTATCAAGGGCCTGTCATTTAAGTCCACTCTACAAGGGCCTGTCATTTAAATCCACTCTACAAGGGCCTGTCATTTATATCCACTCTACAAGGGCCTGTCATTTATATCCACTCTACAAGGGCCTGTCATTTATATCCACTCTACAAGGGCCTGTCATTTAAATCCACTCTACCAGGGCCTGTCATTTATATCCACTCTACAAGGGCCTGTCATTTATATCCACAATACAAGGGCCTGTCATTTAAACCCACTCTTCAAGGGCCTGTCATTTATATCCACTCTACAAGGGCCTGTCATTTATATCCACTCTACAAGGGCCTGCCATTTATATCCACTCTACAAGGGCCTGTCATTTATATCCACTCTACAAGGGCCTGTCATTTATATCCACTCTACAAGGGCCTGTCATTTATATCCACACTACAAGGGCCTGTCATTTAAATACAAGGGCATTTAAATCCACTCTACAAGGGCCTGTCATTTATATCCACTCTACAAGGGCCTGTCATTTAAATCCACTCTACAAGGGCCTGTCATTTAAATCCACTCTACAAGGGCCTGTCATTTATATCCACTCTACAAGGGCCTGTCATTTAAATCCACTCTACAAGGGCCTGTCATTTAAATCCACTCTACAAGGGCCTGTCATTTAAATCCACTCTACAAGGGCCTGTCATTTAAATCCACTCTACAAGGGCCTGTCATTTAAATCCACTCTACAAGGGCCTGTCATTTAAATCCACTCTACAAGGGCCTGTCATTTATATCCACTCTACAAGGGCCTGTCATTTAAATCCACTCTTCATTTAAATCCACTCAACAAGGGCCTGTCATTTATAATCCACCACTCTACAAGGGCCTGTCATTTAAATCCACTCTACAAGGGCCTGT
>NC_060190.1:1753634-1840086 GCF_021184085.1 Oncorhynchus gorbuscha
TTATCTGCCGTGTTTTTCTAATTCAATCTGCTTCAGACATAAAATCAGAAACTAATTCTAAGTTTATACGATGGAAGAAAGAGCAACATCAGATAAATTAAGATTTTAAAAAGAGAATCAAAAAAAGATGAAGGACGCAAGAGCAACATGAGATACATAAAGATTTTAAAGAAGAAAATGAAAAAGAAGACTAAAATACAAGGAAGTGCAGACGCTCTAGGTAACTGATGAGAAAGTGTGAATAATTTGCCAGAGCTGGGTAGTGTGGCCGAGCGGTCTAAGGCGCTGGATTTAGGCTCCAGTCTCTAAGGAGGCGTGGGTTCAAATCCCACCACTGCCATCTTTATTGAGTTTGTTTGCGCAAGCTATCACATGTTCTGCTTTATTTCAGGGTTTTTACTTTCATGTCGCCCATGCAAGGGAGAAAAGAAGCAATGTTGTGTGTCACGGATGGGGTTCCAACTCAATAGTGTAGTCCATCGGTGGTTGGTTAACCAACCAGCCTTCAAACCAAGTCCTGTGCCCCTGCGGTGGCAGTTGCACCTCCTACCGGTGGTTGTTCACATCAAATCCTTGATTGGAAAAAGGAAAGTTGTGATGGTCTGTGCGACGACCAAGCAGTCCATTTTAACAGTGGGTACTGTGGCCGAGCTGTCCAGAGAACTGGATTTAAGGACCCAGTCTTTCGGAGGTGTCGGTTCAAAGTCCACCGCTGCAACTTTTTCTCAACAGAAAACTGTAATGTAATTTCAAACAAGGCCACCAAGGACACCGGACAAATAAAGGGAATCCAGCCTTTACCCTAATTCCCACGAGTCTGTTATTGCAATTATCTGCCGTGTTTTCTAATTCAATCTGCTTCAGACATAAAAGCAGAAACTAATTCTAAGTTTATACGATGGAAGAAAGAGCAACATCAGATAAATTAAGATTTTTAAAAAGAGAATCAAAAAAAGATGAAGGACGCAAGAGCAACATGAGATACATAAAGATTTTAAAGAAGAAAATGAAAAAGAAGACTAAAATACAAGGAAGTGCAGACGCTCTAGGTAACTGACGAGAAAGTGTGAATAGTTTGCCAGAGCTGGGTAGTGTGGCCGAGCGGTCTAAGGCGCTGGATTAAGGCTCCAGTCTCTAAGGAGGCGTGGGTTCAAATCCCACCACTGCCATCTTTATTGAGTTTGTTTGCGCAAGCTATCACATGTTCTGCTTTATTTCAGGGTTTTTACTTTCATGTCGCCCATGCAAGGGAGAAAAGAAGCAATGTTGTGTGTCACGGATGGGGTTCCAACTCAATAGTGTAGTCCATCGCCTTAACCAACCAGCCACCAAGTCCTGTGCCCCGCGGTGGCAGTTGCACCTCCTACCGGTGGTTGTTCACATCAAATCCTTGATTGGAAAAAAGGAAAGTTGTGATGGTCTGTGCGACGACCAAGCAGTCCATTTTAACAGTGGGTACTGTGGCCGAGCTGTCCAGAGAACTGGATTTAAGGACCCAGTCTCGGAGGTTCGGTTCAAAGTCCACCGCTGCAACTTTTTCTCAACAGAAAACTGTAATGTAATTTCAAACAAGGCCACCAAGGACACCGGACAAATAAAGGGAATCCAGCCTTTACCCTAATTCCCACGTCTGTTATTGCAATTATCTGCCGTGTTTTTCTAATTCAATCTGCTTCAGACATAAAAGCAGAAACTAATTCTAAGTTTATACGATGGAAGAAAGAGCAACATCAGATAAATTAAGATTTTTAAAAAGAGAATCAAAAAAAGATGAAGGACGCAAGAGCAACATGAGATACATAAAGATTTTAAAGAAGAAAATGAAAAAGAAGACTAAAATACAAGGAAGTGCAGACGCTCTAGGTAACTGATGAGAAAGTGTGAATACTTTGCCAGAGCTGGGTAGTGTGGCCGAGCGGTCTAAGGCGCTGGATTTAGGCTCCAGTCTCTAAGGAGGCGTGGGTTCAAATCCCACCACTGCCATCTTTATTGAGTTTGTTTGCGCAAGCTATCACATGTTCTGCTTTATTTCAGGGTTTTTACTTTCATGTCGCCCATGCAAGGGAGAAAAGAAGCAATGTTGTGTGTCACGGATGGGGTTCCAACTCAATAGTGTAGTCCATCGCCTTAACCAACCAGCCACCAAGTCCTGTGCTCCCGCGGTGGCAGTTGCACCTCCTACCGGTGGTTGTTCACATCAAATCCTTGATTGGAAAAAAGGAAAGTTGTGATGGTCTGTGCGACGACCAAGCAGTCCATTTTAACAGTGGGTACTGTGGCCGAGCTGTCCAGAGAACTGGATTTAAGGACCCAGTCTTTCGGAGGTGTGGGTTCAAAGTCCACCGCTGCAACTTTTTCTCAACAGAAAACTGTAATGTAATTTCAAACAAGGCCACCAAGGACACCGGACAAATAAAGGGAATCCAGCCTTTACCCTAAATCCCACGTCTGTTATTGCAATTATCTGCCGTGTTTTTCTAATTCAATCTGCTTCAGACATAAAATCAGAAACTAATTCTAAGTTTATACGATGGAAGAAAGAGCAACATCAGATAAATTAAGATTTTTAAAAAGAGAATCAAAAAAAGATGAAGGACGCAAGAGCAACATGAGATACATAAAGATTTTAAAGAAGAAAATGAAAAAGAAGACTAAAATACAAGGAAGTGCAGACGCTCTAGGTAACTGATGAGAAAGTGTGAATAATTTGCCAGAGCTGGGTAGTGTGGCCGAGCGGTCTAAGGCGCTGGATTAAGGCTCCAGTCTCTAAGGAGGCGTGGGTTCAAATCCCACCACTGCCATCTTTATTGAGTTTGTTTGCGCAAGCTATCACATGTTCTGCTTTATTTCAGGGTTTTTACTTTCATGTCGCCCATGCAAGGGAGAAAAGAAGCAATGTTGTGTGTCACGGATGGGGTTCCAACTCAATAGTGTAGTCCATCGCCTTAACCAACCAGCCACCAAGTCCTGTGCCCCGCGGTGGCAGTTGCACCTCCTACCGGTGGTTGTTCACATCAAATCCTTGATTGGAAAAAAGGAAAGTTGTGATGGTCTGTGCGACGACCAAGCAGTCCATTTTAACAGTGGGTACTGTGGCCGAGCTGTCCAGAGAACTGGATTTAAGGACCCAGTCTTTCGGTTCAAAGTCCACCGCTGCAACTTTTTCTCAACAGAAAACTGTAATGTAATTTCAAACAAGGCCACCAAGGACACCGGACAAATAAAGGGAATCCAGCCTTTACCCTAATTCCCACGTCTGTTATTGCAATTATCTGCCGTGTTTTTCTAATTCAATCTGCTTCAGACATAAAAGCAGAAACTAATTCTAAGTTTATACGATGGAAGAAAGAGCAACATCAGATAAATTAAGATTTTTAAAAAGAGAATCAAAAAAAGATGAAGGACGCAAGAGCAACATGAGATACATAAAGATTTTAAAGAAGAAAATGAAAAAGAAGACTAAAATACAAGGAAGTGCAGACGCTCTAGGTAACTGATGAGAAAGTGTGAATAATTTGCCAGAGCTGGGTAGTGTGGCCGAGCGGTCTAAGGCGCTGGATTAAGGCTCCAGTCTCTAAGGAGGCGTGGGTTCAAATCCCACCACTGCCATCTTTATTGAGTTTGTTTGCGCAAGCTATCACATGTTCTGCTTTATTTCAGGGTTTTTACTTTCATGTCGCCCATGCAAGGGAGAAAAGAAGCAATGTTGTGTGTCACGGATGGGGTTCCAACTCAATAGTGTAGTCCATCGCCTTAACCAACCAGCCACCAAGTCCTGTGCTCCCGCGGTGGCAGTTGCACCTCCTACCGGTGGTTGTTCACATCAAATCCTTGATTGGAAAAAGGAAAGTTGTGATGGTCTGTGCGACGACCAAGCAGTCCATTTTAACAGTGGGTACTGTGGCCGAGCTGTCCAGAGAACTGGATTTAAGGACCCAGTCTTTCGGAGGTGTGGGTTCAAAGTCCGACGCTGCAAGTTTTTCTCAACAGAAAACTGTAATGTAATTGCAAACAAGGCCACCAAGGACACCGGACAAATAAAGGGATTCCAGCTCCCGCGGTGGCAGTTGCACCTCCTACCGGTGGTTGTTCACATCAAATCCTTGATTGGAAAAAAGGAAAGTTGTGATGGTCTGTGCGACGACCAACCAGTCCATTTTAACAGTGGGTACTGTGGCCGAGCTGTCCAGAGAACTGGATTTAAGGACCCAGTCTTTCGGAGGTGTGGGTTCAAAGTCCACCGCTGCAAGTTTTCTGTAATGTAATTTCAAACAAGGCCACCAAGGACACCGGACAAATAAAGGGAATCCAGCCTTTACCCTAATTCCCACAGTCTGTTATTGCAATTATCTGCCGTGTTTTTCTAATTCAATCTGCTTCAGACATAAAAGCAGAAACTAATTCTAAGTTTATACGATGGAAGAAAGAGCAACATCAGATAAATTAAGATTTTTAAAAAGAGAATCAAAAAAAGATGAAGGACGCAAGAGCAACATGAGATACATAAAGATTTTAAAGAAGAAAATGAAAAAGAAGACTAAAATACAAGGAAGTGCAGACGCTCTAGGTAACTGATGAGAAAGTGTGAATAATTTGCCAGAGCTGGGTAGTGTGGCCGAGCGGTCTAAGGCGCTGGATTTAGGCTCCAGTCTCTAAGGAGGCGTGGGTTCAAATCCCACCACTGCCATCTTTATTGAGTTTGTTTGCGCAAGCTATCACATGTTCTGCTTTATTTCAGGGTTTTTACTTTCATGTCGCCCATGCAAGGGAGAAAAGAAGCAATGTTGTGTGTCACGGATGGGGTTCCAACTCAATAGTGTAGTCCATCGCCTTAACCAACCAGCCACCAAGTCCTGTGCCCCGCGGTGGCAGTTGCAATCCTACCGGTGGTTGTTCACATCAAATCCGATTGGAAAAAAGGAAAGTTGTGATGGTCTGTGCGACGACCAAGCAGTCCATTTTAACAGTGGGAACTGTGGCCGAGCTGTCCAGAGAACTGGTAAGGACCCAGTCTTTGGAGGTGTGGGTTCAAAGTCCAACGCTGCAAGGTGACAGACCGGAACTCCTACCGGTGGTTGTTCACATCAAATCCTTGATTGGAAAAAGGAAAGTTGTGATGGTCTGTGCGACGACCAAGCAGTCCATTTTAACAGTGGGTACTGTGGCCGAGCTGTCCAGAGAACTGGATTTAAGGACCCAGTCTTCGGAGGTGTGGTTCAAAGTCCACCGCTGCAACTTTTTCTCAACAGAAAACTGTAATGTAATTTCAAACAAGGCCACCAAGGACACCGGACAAATAAAGGGAATCCAGCCTTTACCCTAATTCCCACGTCTGTTATTGCAATTATCTGCCGTGTTTTTCTAATTCAATCTGCTTCAGACATAAAAGCAGAAACTAATTCTAAGTTTATACGATGGAAGAAAGAGCAACATCAGATAAATTAAGATTTTTAAAAAGAGAATCAAAAAAAGATGAAGGACGCAAGAGCAACATGAGATACATAAAGATTTTAAAGAAGAAAATGAAAAAGAAGACTAAAATACAAGGAAGTGCAGACGCTCTAGGTAACTGACGAGAAAGTGCAAATAATTTGCCAGAGCTGGGTAGTGTGGCCGAGCGGTCTAAGGCGCTGGATTAAGGCTCCAGTCTCTAAGGAGGCGTGGGTTCAAATCCCACCACTGCCATCTTTATTGAGTTTGTTTGCGCAAGCTATCACATGTTCTGCTTTATTTCAGGGTTTTTACTTTCATGTCGCCCATGCAAGGGAGAAAAGAAGCAATGTTGTGTGTCACGGATGGGGTTCCAACTCAATAGTGTAGTCCATCGCCTTAACCAACCAGCCACCAAGTCCTGTGCCCCGCGGTGGCAGTTGCACCTCCTACCGGTGGTTGTTCACATCAAATCCTTGATTGGAAAAAAGGAAAGTTGTGATGGTCTGTGCGACGACCAAGCAGTCCATTTTAACAGTGGGTACTGTGGCCGAGCTGTCCAGAGAACTGGATTTAAGGACCCAGTCTTTCGGTTCAAAGTCCACCGCTGCAACTTTTTCTCAACAGAAAACTGTAATGTAATTTCAAACAAGGCCACCAAGGACACCGGACAAATAAAGGGAATCCAGCCTTTACCCTAATTCCCACGTCTGTTATTGCAATTATCTGCCGTGTTTTTCTAATTCAATCTGCTTCAGACATAAAATCAGAAACTAATTCTAAGTTTATACGATGGAAGAAAGAGCAACATCAGATAAATTAAGATTTTTAAAAAGAGAATCAAAAAAGATCAAGGACGCAAGAGCAACATGAGATACATAAAGATTTTAAAGAAGAAAATGAAAAAGAAGACTAAAATACAAGGGAGTGCAGACGCTCTAGGTAACTGATGAGAAAGTGTGAAAATTGTGCTAGAGCTGGGTAGTGTGGCCGAGCGGTCTAAGGCGCTGGATTAAGGCTCCAGTCTCTAAGGAGGCGTGGGTTCAAATCCCACCACTGCCATCTTTATTGAGTTTGTTTGCGCAAGCTATCACATGTTCTGCTTTATTTCAGGGTTTTTACTTTCATGTCGCCCATGCAAGGGAGAAAAGAAGCAATGTTGTGTGTCACGGATGGGGTTCCAACTCAATAGTGTAGTCCATCGCCTTAACCAACCAGCCACCAAGTCCTGTGCTCCCTGCGGTGGCAGTTGCACTCCTACCGGTGGTTGTTCACATCAAATCCTTGATTGGAAAAAGGAAAGTTGTGATGGTCTGTGCGACGACCAAGCAGTCCATTTTAACAGTGGGTACTGTGGCCGAGCTGTCCAGAGAACTGGATGTCTTTCGGAGGTGTGGGTTCAAAGTCCACACAGAAAACTGTAATGTAATTTCAAACAAGGCCACCAAGGACAAAGTCCAGCCTTTCCAGCCAAAGTCCTGTGGCAGTTGCACCTCCTACCGGTGGTTGTTCACATCAAATCCTTGATTGGAAAAAGGAAAGTTGTGATGGTCTGTGCGACGACCAAGCAGTCCATTTTAACAGTGGGTACTGTGGCCGAGCTGTCCAGAGAACTGGATTTAAGGACCCAGTCTTTCGGAGGTGTGGGTTCAAAGTCCACCGCTGCAACTTTTTCTCAACAGAAAACTGTAATGTAATTTCAAACAAGGACACCAAGGGCACCGGACAAATAAAGGGAATCCAGCCTTTACCCTAATTCCCGAGTCTGTTATTGCAATTATCTGCCGTGTTTTTCTAATTCAATCTGCTTCAGAAATAAAATCAGAAACTAATTCTAAGTTTATACGATGGAAGAAAGAGCAACATCAGATAAATTAAGATTTTTAAAAAGAGAATCAAAAAAGATGAAGGACGCAAGAGCAACATGAGATACATAAAGATTTTAAAGAAGAAAATGAAAAAGAAGACTAAAATACAAGGGAGTGCAGACGCTCTAGGTAACTGATGAGAAAGTGCAAATAATTTCCAGAGCTGGGTAGTGTGGCCGAGCGGTCTAAGGCGCTGGATTTAGGCTCCAGTCTCTAAGGAGGCGTGGGTTCAAATCCCACCACTGCCATCTTTATTGAGTTTGTTTGCGCAAGCTATCACATGTTCTGCTTTATTTCAGGGTTTTTACTTTCATGTCGCCCATGCAAGGGAGAAAAGAAGCAATGTTGTGTGTCACGGATGGGGTTCCAACTCAATAGTGTAGTCCATCGCCTTAACCAACCAGCCACCAAGTCCTGTGCTGCGTTGGCAGTTGCACCTCCTACCGGTGGTTGTTCACATCAAATCCTTGATTGGAATGGTCCACTGTGCGATCCTGACCAAGCAGTCCATTTTAACAGTCCTGTGGCTCGAGCTGTCCAGAGAAAAAGGACCCAGTCTTTGTGAGAAAGTTTGTGTGGGTTCAAAGTCCACCGCTGCAAGTTTTTCATTTCAACAGAAAACTGTAATGTAATTTCAAACAAGGCCACAAGGACACCGGACAAAGCGGTGGCAGTTGCACCTCCTACCGGTGGTTGTTCAATCAAATCCTTGATTGGAAAAAAGGAAAGTTGTGATGGTCTGTCCAGAGAACTGGATTTAAGGACACAGTCTTTCGGAGGTGTGGGTTCAAAGTCCACCGCTGCAAGTTTTTCTCAACAGAAAACTGTAATGTAATTTCAAACAAGGCCACCAAGGACACCGGACAAATAAAGGGAATCCAGCCTTTACCCTAATTCCCAAGTCTGTTATTGCAATTATCTGCCGTGTTTTTCTAATTCAATCTGCTTCAGACATAAAATCAGAAACAAATTCTAAGTTTATACGATGGAAGAAAGAGCAACATCAGATAAATTAAGATTTTTAAAAAGAGAATCAAAAAAGATCAAGGACGCAAGAGCAACATGAGATACATAAAGATTTTAAAGAAGAAAATGAAAAAGAAGACTAAAATACAAGGAAGTGCAGACGCTCTAGGTAACTGAGGAGAAAGTGCAAATAATTTTCCAGAGCTGGGTAGTGTGGCCGAGCGGTCTAAGGCGCTGGATTTAGGCTCCAGTCTCTAAGGAGGCGTGGGTTCAAATCCCACCACTGCCATCTTTATTGAGTTTGTTTGCGCAAGCTATCACATGTTCTGCTTTATTTCAGGGTTTTTACTTTCATGTCGCCCATGCAAGGGAGAAAAGAAGCAATGTTGTGTGTCACGGATGGGGTTCCAACTCAATAGTGTAGTCCATCGCCTTAACCAACCAGCCACCAAGTCCTGTGCTCCCGCGGTGGCAGTTGCACCTCCTACCGGTGGTTGTTCACATCAAATCCTTGATTGGAAAAAAGGAAAGTTGTGATGGTCTGTGCGACGACCAAGCAGTCCATTTTAACAGTGGGTACTGTGGCCGAGCTGTCCAGAGAACTGGATTTAAGGACCCAGTCTTTCGGAGGTGTGGGTTCAAAGTCCACCGCTGCAACTTTTTCTCAACAGAAAACTGTAATGTAATTTCAAACAAGGCCACCAAGGACACCGGACAAATAAAGGGAATCCAGCCTTTACCCTAATTCCCAAGTCTGTTATTGCAATTATCTGCCGTGTTTTTCTAATTCAATCTGCTTCAGACATAAAATCAGAAACTAATTCTAAGTTTATACGATGGAAGAAAGAGCAACATCAGATAAATTAAGATTTTTAAAAAGAGAATCAAAAAAGATGAAGGACGCAAGAGCAACATGAGATACATAAAGATTTTAAAGAAGAAAATGAAAAAGAAGACTAAAATACAAGGAAGTGCAGACGCTCTAGGTAACTGATGAGAAAGTGTGCAAATAATTTGCCAGAGCTGGGTAGTGTGGCCGAGCGGTCTAAGGCGCTGGATTAAGGCTCCAGTCTCTAAGGAGGCGTGGGTTCAAATCCCACCACTGCCATCTTTATTGAGTTTGTTTGCGCAAGCTATCACATGTTCTGCTTTATTTCAGGGTTTTTACTTTCATGTCGCCCATGCAAGGGAGAAAAGAAGCAATGTTGTGTGTCACGGATGGGGTTCCAACTCAATAGTGTAGTCCATCGCCTTAACCAACCAGCCACCAAGTCCTGTGCTCCCGCGGTGGCAGTTGCACCTCCTACCGGTGGTTGTTCACATCAAATCCTTGATTGGAAAAAAGGAAAGTTGTGATGGTCTGTGCGACGACCAAGCAGGCCATTTTAACAGTGGGAACTGTGGCCGAGCTGTCCAGAGAACTGGATTTAAGGACCCAGTCTTTCGGAGGTGTGGGTTCAAAGTCCAACGCTGCAAGTTTTTCTCAACAGAAAACTGTAATGTAATTTCAAACAAGGCCACCAAGGACACCGGACAAAGAAAGGGATTCCAGCTCCCGCGGTGGCAGTTGCACCTCCTACCGGTGGTTGTTCACATCAAATCCTTGATTGGAAAAAAGGAAAGTTGTGATGGTCTGTGCGACGACCAAGCAGTCCATTTTAACAGTGGGTACTGTGGCCGAGCTGTCCAGAGAACTGGATTTAAGGACCCAGTCTTTCGGAGGTGTGGGTTCAAAGTCCAACGCTGCAACTTTTTCTCAACAGAAAACTGTAATGTAATTTCAAACAAGGCCACCAAGGACACCGGACAAATAAAGGGAATCCAGCCTTTACCCTAAATCCCAAGTCTGTTATTGCAATTATCTGCCGTGTTTTTCTAATTCAATCTGCTTCAGACATAAAAGCAGAAACTAATTCTAAGTTTATACGATGGAAGAAAGAGCAACATCAGATAAATTAAGATTTTTAAAAAGAGAATCAAAAAAGATGAAGGACGCAAGAGCAACATGAGATACATAAAGATTTTAAAGAAGAAAATGAAAAAGAAGACTAAAATACAAGGAAGTGCAGACGCTCTAGGTAACTGACGAGAAAGTGCAAATAATTTGCCAGAGCTGGGTAGTGTGGCCGAGCGGTCTAAGGCGCTGGATTAAGGCTCCAGTCTCTAAGGAGGCGTGGGTTCAAATCCCACCACTGCCATCTTTATTGAGCTTTTTTGCGCAAGCTATCACATGTTCTTCTTTATTTCAGGGTTTTTACTTTCATGTCGCCCATGCAAGGGAGAAAAGAAGCAATGTTGTGTGTCACGGATGTGGTTCCAACTCAATAGTGTAGTCCATCGCCTTAACCAACCAGCCACCAAGTCCTGTGCTCCCGCGCGTTGGCAGTTGCAACTCCGACCGGTGGTTGTTCACGTCAAATCCTTGATTGGAAAAAAGGAAAGTTGTGATGGTCTGTGCGACGACCAAGCAGGCCATTTTAACAGTGGGAACTGTGGCCGAGCTGTCCAGAGAACTGGATTTAAGGACCCAGTCTTTCGGAGGTGTGGGTTCAAAGTCCAACGCTGCAAGTTTTTCTCAACAGAAAACTGTAATGTAATTTCAAACAAGGCCACCAAGGACACCGGACAAATAAAGGGAATCCAGCCTTTACCCTAAATCCCAAGTCTGTTATTGTAATTATCTGCCGTGTTTTTCTAATTCAATCTGCTTCAGACATAAAAGCAGAAACTAATTCTAAGTTTATACGATGGAAGAAAGAGCAACATCAGATAAATTAAGATTTTTAAAAAGAGAATCAAAAAAGATGAAGGACGCAAGAGCAACATGAGATACATAAAGATTTTAAAGAAGAAAATGAAAAAGAAGACTAAAATACAAGGAAGTGCAGACGCTCTAGGTAACTGATGAGAAAGTGTGAATAATTTGCCAGAGCTGGGTAGTGTGGCCGAGCGGTCTAAGGCGCTGGATTTAGGCTCCAGTCTCTAAGGAGGCGTGGGTTCAAATCCCACCACTGCCATCTTTATTGAGTTTGTTTGCGCAAGCTATCACATGTTCTGCTTTATTTCAGGGTTTTTACTTTCATGTCGCCCATGCAAGGGAGAAAAGAAGCAATGTTGTGTGTCACGGATGGGGTTCCAACTCAATAGTGTAGTCCCGCCTAACCAACCAGCCACCAAGTCCTGTGCTCCCTGCGGTGGCAGTTGCACCTCCTACCGGTGGTTGTTCACATCAAATCCTTGATTGGAAAAAAGGAAAGTTGTGATGGTCTGTGCAGAGAACTGGATTTAAGGACCAAGCAGTCCATTTTAACAGTGGGTACTGTGTTGCTTGATTGGAAAAAAGGAAAGTTGTGATGGTCTGTCCAGAGAACTGGATTTCCAGAGAACTGGATTTAAGGACCCAGTCTTTCGGAGGTGTGGGTTCAAAGTCCACCGCTGCAACTTTTCTCAACAGAAAACTGTAATGTAATTTCAAACAAGGCCACCAAGGACACCGGACAAATAAAGGGAATCCAGCCTTTACCCTAAATCCCAAGTCTGTTATTGCAATTATCTGCCGTGTTTTTCTAATTCAATCTGCTTCAGACATAAAAGCAGAAACTAATTCTAAGTTTATACGATGGAAGAAAGAGCAACATCAGATAAATTAAGATTTTTAAAAAGAGAATAAAAAAAAGATGAAGGACGCAAGAGCAACATGAGATACATAAAGATTTTAAAGAAGAAAATGAAAAAGAAGACTAAAATACAAGGAAGTGCAGACGCTCTAGGTAACTGACGAGAAAGTGCAAATAATTTGCCAGAGCTGGGTAGTGTGGCCGAGCGGTCTAAGGCGCTGGATTAAGGCTCCAGTCTCTAAGGAGGCGTGGGTTCAAATCCCACCACTGCCATCTTTATTGAGCTTGTTTGCGCAAGCTATCACATGTTCTTCTTTATTTCAGGGTTTTTACTTTCATGTCGCCCATGCAAGGGAGAAAAGAAGCAATGTTGTGTGTCACGGATGGGGTTCCAACTCAATAGTGTAGTCCATCGCCTTAACCAACCAGCCACCAAGTCCTGTGCTCCCGCGGTGGCAGTTGCACCTCCTACCGGTGGTTGTTCACATCAAATCCTTGATTGGAAAAAAGGAAAGTTGTGATGGTCTGTGCGACGACCAAGCAGTCCATTTTAACAGTGGGTACTGTGGCCGAGCTGTCCAGAGAACTGGATTTAAGGACCCAGTCTTTCGGAGGTGTGGGTTCAAAGTCCAACGCTGCAAGTTTTACTCAACAGAAAACTGTAATGTAATTTCAAACAAGGCCACCAAGGACACCGGACAAATAAAGGGATTCCAGCCTTTACCCTAATTCCCAAGTCTGTTATTGCAATTATCTTCCGTGTTTTTCTAATTCAATCTGCTTCAGACATAAAAGCAGAAGCTAATTCTAAGTTTATACGATGGAAGAAAGAGCAACATCAGATAAATTAAGATTTTTAAAAAGGGAATCAAAAAAATATGAAGGACGCAAGAGCAACATGAGATACATAAAGATTTTAAAGAAGAAAATGAAAAAGAAGACTAAAATACAAGGAAGTGCAGACGCTCTAGGTAACTGACGAGAAAGTGCAAATAATTTGCCAGAGCTGGGTAGTGTGGCCGAGCGGTCTAAGGCGCTGGATTAAGGCTCCAGTCTCTAAGGAGGCGTGGGTTCAAATCCCACCACTGCCATCTTTAATGAGCTTGTTTGCGCAAGCTGTCACATGTTCTGCTTTATTTTAGGGTTTTTACTTTCATGTCGCCCATGCAAGGGAGAAAAGAAGCAATGTTGTGTGTCACGGATGGGGTTCCAACACAATAGTGTAATCCATCTCCTTAACCAGCCAGCCACCAAGTCCTGTGCCCCCGCGGTGGCAGTTGCACCTCCTACCGGTGGTTGTTCACGTCAAATCCTTGATTGGAAAAAAGTAAAGTTGTGATGGTCTGTGTGACGACCAAGCAGTCCATTTTAACAGTGGGTACGGTGGCCGAGCTGTCCAGAGTACTGGATTTAAGGACCCAGTATTTCGGAGGTGTGGGTTCAAAGTCCAACGCTGCAACTTTTTCTCAACAGAAAACTGAAATGTAATTTCAAACAAGGCCACCAAGGACACCGGACAAATAAAGGGAATCCAGCCTTTACCCTAATTCCCAAGTCTGTTATTGCAATTATCTGCCGTGTTTTTCGAATTCAATCTGCTTCAGACATAAAAGCTGAAACTAATTCTAAGTTTATACGATGGAAGAAAGAGCAACATCAGATAAATTAAGATTTTTAAAAAGAGAATCAAAAAAAGATGAAGGACGCAAGAGCAACATGAGATACATAAAGATTTTAAAGAAGAAAATGAAAAAGAAGACTAAAATACAAGGAAGTGCAGACGCTCTAGGTAACTGACGAGAAAGTGCAAATAATTTGCCAGAGCTGGGTAGTGTGGCCGAGCGGTCTAAGGCGCTGGATTAAGGCTCCAGTCTCTAAGGAGGCGTGGGTTCAAATCCCACCACTGCCATCTTTATTGAGTTTGTTTGCGCAAGCTATCACATGTTCTGCTTTATTTCAGGGTTTTTACTTTCATGTCGCCCATGCAAGGGAGAAAAGAAGCAATGTTGTGTGTCACGGATGGGGTTCCAACTCAATAGTGTAGTCCATCGCCTTAACAACCAGCCACCAAGTCCTGTGCCCCGCGGTGGCAGTTGCACCTCCTACCGGTGG
Source organism: Oncorhynchus gorbuscha (assembly GCF_021184085.1). Taxonomy (NCBI): domain Eukaryota; kingdom Metazoa; phylum Chordata; class Actinopteri; order Salmoniformes; family Salmonidae; genus Oncorhynchus; species Oncorhynchus gorbuscha. The sequence goes on from NC_060190.1 coordinate 1,767,628, forward strand.
TTGTTCACATCAAATCCTTGATTGGAAAAAAGGAAAGTTGTGATGGTCTGTGCGACGACCAAGCAGTCCATTTTAACCTGTGGCCGAGCTGTCCAGAGAACTGGATTTAGGACCCAGTCTTTCGGAGGTGTGGGTTCAAAGTCCACCGCTGCAAGTTTTTCTCAACAGAAAACTGTAATGTAATTTCAAACAAGGCCACCAAGGACACTGAAAGGGATTCCAAGAGTTGCAACCCACCGGTGGTTGTTCACATCAAATCCTTGATTAAAAAAAGGAAAGTTGTGATGGTCTGTGCGACGACCAAGCAGTCCATTTTAACAGTGGGAACTGTGGCCGAGCTGTCCAGAGAACTGGATTTAAGGACCCAGTCTTTCCGGAGGTGTGGGTTCAAAGTCCACCGCTGCAACTTTTTCTCAACAGAAAACTGTAATGTAATTTCAAACAAGGCCACCAAGGACACCGGACAAATAAAGGGAATCCAGCCTTTACCCTAAATCCCAAGTCTGTTTTTGCAATTATCTGCCGTGTTTTTCTAATTCAATCTGCTTCAGACATAAAAGCAGAAACTAATTCTAAGTTTATACGATGGAAGAAAGAGCAACATCAGATAAATTAAGATTTTTAAAAAGAGAATCAAAAAAAAGATGAAGGACGCAAGAGCAACATGAGATACATAAAGATTTTAAAGAAGAAAATGAAAAAGAAGACTAAAATACAAGGAAGTGCAGACGCTCTAGGTAACTGACGAGAAAGTGCAAATAATTTGCCAGAGCTGGGTAGTGTGGCCGAGCGGTCTAAGGCGCTGGATTAAGGCTCCAGTCTCTAAGGAGGCGTGGGTTCAAATCCCACCACTGCCATCTTTATTGAGTTTGTTTGCGCAAGCTATCACATGTTCTGCTTTATTTCAGGGTTTTTACTTCATGTCGCCCATGCAAGGGAGAAAAGAAGCAATGTTGTGTGTCACGGATGGGGTTCCAACTCAATAGTGTAGTCCATCGCCTTAACCAACCAGCCACCAAGTCCCGCGGTGGCAGTTGCAACTCCTACCGGTGGTTGTTCACATCAAATCCTTGATTGGAAAAAAGGAAAGTTGTGATGGCAGACCAAGCAGTCCATTTTGTCCAGAGAACCGGATTGAGTGTCCAGAAAACTGTAATATTCCGCAGTTGTGGTTGTTCACATCAAATCCTTGATTGGAAAAAAGGAAAGTTGTGATGGTCTGTGCGACGACCAAGCAGTCCATTTTAACAGTGGGTACGGTGGCCGAGCTGTCCAGAGTACTGGATTTAAGGACCCAGTATTTCGGAGGTGTGGGTTCAAAGTCCAACGCTGCAACTTTTTCTCAACAGAAAACTGAAATGTAATTTCAAACAAGGCCACCAAGGACACCGGACAAATAAAGGGAATCCAGCCTTTACCCTAAATCCCAAGTGTGTTATTGTAATTATCTGCCATGTTTTTCTAATTCAATCTGCTTCAGACATAAAAGCAGAAACTAATTCTAAGTTTATACGATGGAAGAAAGAGCAACATCAGATAAATTAAGATTTTTAAAAAGAGAATCAAAAAAAGATGAAGGACGCAAGAGCAACATGAGATACATAAAGATTTTAAAGAAGAAAATGAAAAAGAAGACTAAAATACAAGGAAGTGCAGACGCTCTAGGTAACTGACGAGAAAGTGTGAATAGTTTGCCAGAGCTGGGTAGTGTGGCCGAGCGGTCTAAGGCGCTGGATTAAGGCTCCAGTCTCTAAGGAGGCGTGGGTTCAAATCCCACCACTGCCATCTTTATTGAGTTTGTTTGCGCAAGCTATCACATGTTCTGCTTTATTTCAGGGTTTTTACTTTCATGTCGCCCATGCAAGGGAGAAAAGAAGCAATGTTGTGTGTCACGGATGGGGTTCCAACTCAATAGTGTAGTCCATCGCCTTAACCAACCAGCCACCAAGTCCTGTGCCCCCGCGGTGGCAGTTGCACCTCCTACCGGTGGTTGTTCACATCAAATCCTTGATTGGAAAAAAGGAAAGTTGTGATGGTCTGTGCGACGACCAAGCAGTCCATTTTAACAGTGGGTACTGTGGCCGAGCTGTCCAGAGAACTGGATTTAAGGACCCAGTCTTTCGGTTCAAAGTCCACCGCTGCAACTTTTTCTCAACAGAAAACTGTAATGTAATTTCAAACAAGGCCACCAAGGACACCGGACAAATAAAGGGAATCCAGCCTTTACCCTAATTCCCACGTCTGTTATTGCAATTATCTGCCGTGTTTTTCTAATTCAATCTGCTTCAGACATAAAAGCAGAAACTAATTCTAAGTTTATACGATGGAAGAAAGAGCAACATCAGATAAATTAAGATTTTAAAAAGAGAATCAAAAAAGATGAAGGACGCAAGAGCAACATGAGATACATAAAGATTTTAAAGAAGAAAATGAAAAAGAAGACTAAAATACAAGGAAGTGCAGACGCTCTAGGTAACTGATGAGAAAGTGTGAAAATTTGCCAGAGCTGGGTAGTGTGGCCGAGCGGTCTAAGGCGCTGGATTTAGGCTCCAGTCTCTAAGGAGGCGTGGGTTCAAATCCCACCACTGCCATCTTTATTGAGTTTGTTTGCGCAAGCTATCACATGTTCTGCTTTATTTCAGGGTTTTTACTTTCATGTCGCCCATGCAAGGGAGAAAAGAAGCAATGTTGTGTGTCACGGATGGGGTTCCAACTCAATAGTGTAGTCCATCGCCTTAACCAACCAGCCACCAAGTCCTGTGCCCCCGGTGGCAGTTGCACCGGTGGTTGTTCCTCAAATCCTTGATTGGAAAAAAGGAAAGTGGTTGTTCACATCAAATCCTTGATTGGAAAAAGGAAAGTTGTGATGGTCTGTCAAACAAGGCCACCAAGGACACCGGACGACCAAGCAGTCCACCGGTGGTTTTTCAAACAGTTGGACTGTGGTCCATTTTAACAGTGGGTACTGTGGCCGAGCTGTCCAGAGAACTGGATTTAAGGACCCAGTCTTTCGGAGGTGTGGGTTCAAAGTCCACCGCTGCAACTTTTTCTCAACAGAAAACTGTAATGTAATTTCAAACAAGGCCACCAAGGACACCGGACAAATAAAGGGAATCCAGCCTTTACCCTAATTCCCAGTCTGTTATTGCAATTATCTGCCGTGTTTTTCTAATTCAATCTGCTTCAGACATAAAAGCAGAAACTAATTCTAAGTTTATACGATGGAAGAAAGAGCAACATCAGATAAATTAAGATTTTTAAAAAGAGAATCAAAAAAGATGAAGGACGCAAGAGCAACATGAGATACATAAAGATTTTAAAGAAGAAAATGAAAAAGAAGACTAAAATACAAGGAAGTGCAGACGCTCTAGGTAACTGATGAGAAAGTGTGAATAATTTGCCAGAGCTGGGTAGTGTGGCCGAGCGGTCTAAGGCGCTGGATTAAGGCTCCAGTCTCTAAGGAGGCGTGGGTTCAAATCCCACCACTGCCATCTTTATTGAGTTTGTTTGCGCAAGCTATCACATGTTCTGCTTTATTTCAGGGTTTTTACTTTCATGTCGCCCATGCAAGGGAGAAAAGAAGCAATGTTGTGTGTCACGGATAGGGGTTCCAACTCAATAGTGTAGTCCATGATGGCCTTAACCAACCAGCCACCAAGTCCTGTGCAAAGTCCATCACATGTTCTGCCTGCAACAGCGTAATGTGGCAGTTGCAGTTGCACCTCCTACCGGTGGTTGTTCACATCAAATCCTTGATTGGAAAAAAGGAAAGTTGTGATGGTCTGTGCGACGACCAAGCAGTCCATTTTAACAGTGGGTACTGTGGCCGAGCTGTCCAGAGAACTGGATTTAAGGACCCAGTCTTTCGGAGGTGTGGGTTCAAAGTCCACCGCTGCAACTTTTTCTCAACAGAAAACTGTAATGTAATTTCAAACAAGGCCACCAAGGACACCGGACAAATAAAGGGAATCCAGCCTTTACCCTAATTCCCACGTCTGTTATTGCAATTATCTGCCGTGTTTTTCTAATTCAATCTGCTTCAGACATAAAAGCAGAAACTAATTCTAAGTTTATACGATGGAAGAAAGAGCAACATCAGATAAATTAAGATTTTTAAAAAGAGAATCAAAAAAAGATGAAGGACGCAAGAGCAACATGAGATACATAAAGATTTTAAAGAAGAAAATGAAAAAGAAGACTAAAATACAAGGAAGTGCAGACGCTCTAGGTAACTGATGAGAAAGTGTGAAAATCTTGCCAGAGCTGGGTAGTGTGGCCGAGCGGTCTAAGGCGCTGGATTAAGGCTCCAGTCTCTAAGGAGGCGTGGGTTCAAATCCCACCACTGCCATCTTTATTGAGTTTGTTTGCGCAAGCTATCACATGTTCTGCTTTATTTCAGGGTTTTTACTTTCATGTCGCCCATGCAAGGGAGAAAAGAAGCAATGTTGTGTGTCACGGATGGGGTTCCAACTCAATAGTGTAGTCCATCGCCTTAACCAACCAGCCACCAAGTCCTGTGCTCCCGCGGTGGCAGTTGCACCTCCTACCGGTGGTTGTTCACATCAAATCCTTGATTGGAAAAAAGGAAAGTTGTGATGGTCTGTGCGACGACCAAGCAGTCCATTTTAACAGTGGGTACTGTGGCCGAGCTGTCCAGAGAACTGGATTTAAGGACCCAGTCTTTCGGAGGTGTGGGTTCAAAGTCCACCGCTGCAACTTTTTCTCAACAGAAAACTGTAATGTAATTTCAAACAAGGCCACCAAGGACACCGGACAAATAAAGGGAATCCAGCCTTTACCCTAATTCCCACGTCTGTTATTGCAATTATCTGCCGTGTTTTTCTAATTCAATCTGCTTCAGACATAAAAGCAGAAACTAATTCTAAGTTTATACGATGGAAGAAAGAGCAACATCAGATAAATTAAGATTTTTAAAAAGAGAATCAAAAAAGATGAAGGACGCAAGAGCAACATGAGATACATAAAGATTTTAAAGAAGAAAATGAAAAAGAAGACTAAAATACAAGGAAGTGCAGACGCTCTAGGTAACTGATGAGAAAGTGTGAATAATTTGCCAGAGCTGGGTAGTGTGGCCGAGCGGTCTAAGGCGCTGGATTTAGGCTCCAGTCTCTAAGGAGGCGTGGGTTCAAATCCCACCACTGCCATCTTTATTGAGTTTGTTTGCGCAAGCTATCACATGTTCTGCTTTATTTCAGGGTTTTTACTTTCATGTCGCCCATGCAAGGGAGAAAAGAAGCAATGTTGTGTGTCACGGATGGGGTTCCAACTCAATAGTGTAGTCCATCGCCTTAACCAACCAGCCACCAAGTCCTGTGCCCCTGCGGTGGCAGTTGCACCTCCTACCGGTGGTTGTTCACATCAAATCCTTGATTGGAAAAAAGGAAAGTTGTGATGGTCTGTGCGACGACCAAGCAGTCCATTTTAACAGTGGGTACTGTGGCCGAGCTGTCCAGAGAACTGGATTTAAGGACCCAGTCTTTCGGAGGTGTCGGTTCAAAGTCCACCGCTGCAACTTTTTCTCAACAGAAAACTGTAATGTAATTTCAAACAAGGCCACCAAGGACACCGGACAAATAAAGGGAATCCAGCCTTTACCCTAATTCCCACGTCTGTTATTGCAATTATCTGCCGTGTTTTTCTAATTCAATCTGCTTCAGACATAAAATCAGAAACTAATTCTAAGTTTATACGATGGAAGAAAGAGCAACATCAGATAAATTAAGATTTTTAAAAAGAGAATCAAAAAAGATGAAGGACGCAAGAGCAACATGAGATACATAAAGATTTTAAAGAAGAAAATGAAAAAGAAGACTAAAATACAAGGAAGTGCAGACGCTCTAGGTAACTGATGAGAAAGTGTGAAAATTTGCCAGAGCTGGGTAGTGTGGCCGAGCGGTCTAAGGCGCTGGATTTAGGCTCCAGTCTCTAAGGAGGCGTGGGTTCAAATCCCACCACTGCCATCTTTATTGAGTTTGTTTGCGCAAGCTATCACATGTTCTGCTTTATTTCAGGGTTTTTACTTTCATGTCGCCCATGCAAGGGAGAAAAGAAGCAATGTTGTGTGTCACGGATGGGGTTCCAACTCAATAGTGTAGTCCATCGCCTTAACCAACCAGCCACCAAGTCCTGTGCCCCGCGGTGGCAGTTGCACCTCCTACCGGTGGTTGTTCACATCAAATCCTTGATTGGAAAAAGGAAAGTTGTGATGGTCTGTGCGACGACCAAGCAGTCCATTTTAACAGTGGGTACTGTGGCCGAGCTGAAAAAGGAAAGTTGTGATGGTCTGTGCGACGACCAAGCAGTCCATTTTAACAGTGGGTACTGTGGCCGAGCTGTCCAGAGAACTGGATTTAAGGACCCAGTCTTTCGGAGGTGTTGGTTCAAAGTCCACCGCTGCAACTTTTTCTCAACAGAAAACTGTAATGTAATTTCAAACAAGGCCACCAAGGACACCGGACAAATAAAGGGAATCCAGCCTTTACCCTAATTCCCACGTCTGTTATTGCAATTATCTGCCGTGTTTTTCTAATTCAATCTGCTTCAGACATAAAATCAGAAACTAATTCTAAGTTTATACGATGGAAGAAAGAGCAACATCAGATAAATTAAGATTTTTAAAAAGAGAATCAAAAAAGATCAAGGACGCAAGAGCAACATGAGATACATAAAGATTTTAAAGAAGAAAATGAAAAAGAAGACTAAAATACAAGGGAGTGCAGACGCTCTAGGTAACTGATGAGAAAGTGTGAAAATCTTGCCAGAGCTGGGTAGTGTGGCCGAGCGGTCTAAGGCGCTGGATTTAGGCTCCAGTCTCTAAGGAGGCGTGGGTTCAAATCCCACCACTGCCATCTTTATTGAGTTTGTTTGCGCAAGCTATCACATGTTCTGCTTCATTTCAAGATTTTTACTTTCATGTCGCCCATGCAAGGGAGAAAAGAAGCAATGTTGTGTGTCACGGATGGGGTTCCAACTCAATAGTGTAGTCCATCGCCTTAACCAACCAGCCACCAAGTCCTGTGCCCCTGCGGTGGCAGTTGCACCTCCTACCGGTGGTTGTTCACATCAAATCCTTGATTGGAAAAAAGGAAAGTTGTGATGGTCTGTGCGACGACCAAGCAGTCCATTTTAACAGTGGGTACTGTGGCCGAGCTGTCCAGAGAACTGGATTTAAGGACCCAGTCTTTCGGAGGTGTGGGTTCAAAGTCCACCGCTGCAACTTTTTCTCAACAGAAAACTGTAATGTAATTTCAAACAAGGCCACCAAGGACACCGGACAAATAAAGGGAATCCAGCCTTTACCCTAATTCCCACGTCTGTTATTGCAATTATCTGCCGTGTTTTCTAATTCAATCTGCTTCAGACATAAAATCAGAAACTAATTCTAAGTTTATACGATGGAAGAAAGAGCAACATCAGATAAATTAAGATTTTTAAAAAGAGAATCAAAAAAAGATGAAGGACGCAAGAGCAACATGAGATACATAAAGATTTTAAAGAAGAAAATGAAAAAGAAGACTAAAATACAAGGAAGTGCAGACGCTCTAGGTAACTGATGAGAAAGTGTGAAAATCTTGCCAGAGCTGGGTAGTGTGGCCGAGCGGTCTAAGGCGCTGGATTTAGGCTCCAGTCTCTAAGGAGGCGTGGGTTCAAATCCCACCACTGCCATCTTTATTGAGTTTGTTTGCGCAAGCTATCACATGTTCTGCTTTATTTCAGGGTTTTTACTTTCATGTCGCCCATGCAAGGGAGAAAAGAAGCAATGTTGTGTGTCACGGATGGGGTTCCAACTCAATAGTGTAGTCCATCGCCTTAACCAACCAGCCACCAAGTCCTGTGCCCCCGCGGTGGCAGTTGCACCTCCTACCGGTGGTTGTTCACGTCAAATCCTTGATTGGAAAAAGGAAAGTTGTGATGGTCTGTGCGACGACCAAGCAGTCCATTTTAACAGTGGGTACTGTGGCCGAGCTGTCCAGAGAACTGGATTTAAGGACCCAGTCTTTCGGAGGTGTTGGTTCAAAGTCCACCGCTGCAACTTTTTCTCAACAGAAAACTGTAATGTAATTTCAAACAAGGCCACCAAGGACACCGGACAAATAAAGGGAATCCAGCCTTTACCCTAATTCCCACGTCTGTTATTGCAATTATCTGCCGTGTTTTTCTAATTCAATCTGCTTCAGACATAAAATCAGAAACTAATTCTAAGTTTATACGATGGAAGAAAGAGCAACATCAGATAAATTAAGATTTTTAAAAAGAGAATCAAAAAAAGATGAAGGACGCAAGAGCAACATGAGATACATAAAGATTTTAAAGAAGAAAATGAAAAAGAAGACTAAAATACAAGGGAGTGCAGACGCTCTAGGTAACTGATGAGAAAGTGTGAATAGTTTGCCAGAGCTGGGTAGTGTGGCCGAGCGGTCTAAGGCGCTGGATTAAGGCTCCAGTCTCTAAGGAGGCGTGGGTTCAAATCCCACCACTGCCATCTTTATTGAGTTTGTTTGCGCAAGCTATCACATGTTCTGCTTTATTTCAGGGTTTTTACTTTCATGTCGCCCATGCAAGGGAGAAAAGAAGCAATGTTGTGTGTCACGGATGGGGTTCCAACTCAATAGTGTAGTCCATCGCCTTAACCAACCAGCCACCAAGTCCTGTGCCCCCGCGGTGTCATTTGCACCTCCTACCGGTGGTTGTTCATGTCAAATCCTTGATTGGAAAAAAGGAAAGTTGTGATGGTCTGTGCGACGACCAAGCAGTCCATTTTAACAGTGGGTACTCTGGCCGAGCTGTCCAGAGAACTGGATTTAAGGACCCAGTCTTTCGGAGGTGTTGGTTCAAAGTCCACCGCTGCAACTTTTTCTCAACAGAAAACTGTAATGTAATTTCAAACAAGGCCACCAAGGACACCGGACAAATAAAGGGAATCCAGCCTTTACCCTAATTCCCACGTCTGTTATTGCAATTATCTGCCGTGTTTTTCCAATTCAATCTGCTTCAGACATAAAATCAGAAACTAATTCTAAGTTTATACGATGGAAGAAAGAGCAACATCAGATAAATTAAGATTTTTAAAAAGAGAATAAAAAAAAGATGAAGGACGCAAGAGCAACATGAGATACATAAAGATTTTAAAGAAGAAAATGAAAAAGAAGACTAAAATACAAGGAAGTGCAGACGCTCTAGGTAACTGACGAGAAAGTGTGAATAGTTTGCCAGAGCTGGGTAGTGTGGCCGAGCGGTCTAAGGCGCTGGATTAAGGCTCCAGTCTCTAAGGAGGCGTGGGTTCAAATCCCACCACTGCCATCTTTATTGAGTTTGTTTGCGCAAGCTATCACATGTTCTGCTTTTCAGGGTTTTTACTTTCATGTCGCCCATGCAAGGGAGAAAAGAAGCAATGTTGTGTGTCACGGATGGGGTTCCAACTCAATAGTGTAGTCCATCGCCTTAACCAACCAGCCACCAAGTCCTGTGCCCCCGCGGTGGCAGTTGCACCTCCTACCGGTGGTTGTTCACGTCAAATCCTTGATTGGAAAAAGGAAAGTTGTGATGGTCTGTGCGACGACCAAGCAGTCCATTTTAACAGTGGGTACTGTGGCCGAGCTGTCCAGAGAACTGGATTTAAGGACCCAGTCTTTCGGAGGTTCGGTTCAAAGTCCACCGCTGCAACTTTTTCTCAACAGAAAACTGTAATGTAATTTCAAACAAGGCCACCAAGGACACCGGACAAATAAAGGGAATCCAGCCTTTACCCTAATTCCCACGTCTGTTATTGCAATTATCTGCCGTGTTTTTCTAATTCAATCTGCTTCAGACATAAAAGCAGAAACTAATTCTAAGTTTATACGATGGAAGAAAGAGCAACATCAGATAAATTAAGATTTTTAAAAAGAGAATCAAAAAAAGATGAAGGACGCAAGAGCAACATGAGATACATAAAGATTTTAAAGAAGAAAATGAAAAAGAAGACTAAAATACAAGGAAGTGCAGACGCTCTAGGTAACTGACGAGAAAGTGTGAATATTTGCCAGAGCTGGGTAGTGTGGCCGAGCGGTCTAAGGCGCTGGATTAAGGCTCCAGTCTCTAAGGAGGCGTGGGTTCAAATCCCACCACTGCCATCTTTATTGAGTTTGTTTGCGCAAGCTATCACATGTTCTGCTTTATTTCAGGGTTTTTACTTTCATGTCGCCCATGCAAGGGAGAAAAGAAGCAATGTTGTGTGTCACGGATGGGGTTCCAACTCAATAGTGTAGTCCATCGCCTTAACCAACCAGCCACCAAGTCCTGTGCTCCCCGCGGTGGCAGTTGCACCTCCTACCGGTGGTTGTTCACATCAAATCCTTGATTGGAAAAAAAGGAAAGTTGTGATGGTCTGTGCGACGACCAAGCAGTCCATTTTAACAGTGGGTACTGTGGCCGAGCTGTCCAGAGAACTGGATTTAAGGACCCAGTCTTTCGGAGGTTCGGTTCAAAGTCCACCGCTGCAACTTTTTCTCAACAGAAAACTGTAATGTAATTTCAAACAAGGCCACCAAGGACACCGGACAAATAAAGGGAATCCAGCCTTTACCCTAATTCCCACGTCTGTTATTGCAATTATCTGCCGTGTTTTTCTAATTCAATCTGCTTCAGACATAAAAGCAGAAACTAATTCTAAGTTTATACGATGGAAGAAAGAGCAACATCAGATAAATTAAGATTTTTAAAAAGAGAATCAAAAAAAGATGAAGGACGCAAGAGCAACATGAGATACATAAAGATTTTAAAGAAGAAAATGAAAAAGAAGACTAAAATACAAGGAAGTGCAGACGCTCTAGGTAACTGACGAGAAAGTGTGAATAATTTGCCAGAGCTGGGTAGTGTGGCCGAGCGGTCTAAGGCGCTGGATTTAGGCTCCAGTCTCTAAGGAGGCGTGGGTTCAAATCCCACCACTGCCATCTTTATTGAGTTTGTTTGCGCAAGCTATCACATGTTCTGCTTTATTTCAGGGTTTTTACTTTCATGTCGCCCATGCAAGGGAGAAAAGAAGCAATGTTGTGTGTCACGGATGGGGTTCCAACTCAATAGTGTAGTCCATCGCCTTAACCAACCAGCCACCAAGTCCTGTGCCCCTGCGGTGGCAGTTGCACATCCTGCCGGTGGTTGTTCACATCAAATCCTTGATTGGAAAAAGGAAAGTTGTGATGGTCTGTGCGACGACCAAGCAGTCCATTTTAACAGTGGGTACTGTGGCCGAGCTGTCCAGAGAACTGGATTTAAGGACCCAGTCTTTCGGTTCAAAGTCCACCGCTGCAACTTTTTCTCAACAGAAAACTGTAATGTAATTTCAAACAAGGCCACCAAGGACACCGGACAAATAAAGGGAATCCAGCCTTTACCCTAATTCCCACGTCTGTTATTGCAATTATCTGCCGTGTTTTTCTAATTCAATCTGCTTCAGACATAAAAGCAGAAACTAATTCTAAGTTTATACGATGGAAGAAAGAGCAACATCAGATAAATTAAGATTTTTAAAAAGAGAATCAAAAAAAAGATGAAGGACGCAAGAGCAACATGAGATACATAAAGATTTTAAAGAAGAAAATGAAAAAGAAGACTAAAATACAAGGAAGTGCAGACGCTCTAGGTAACTGACGAGAAAGTGTGAATAGTTTGCCAGAGCTGGGTAGTGTGGCCGAGCGGTCTAAGGCGCTGGATTAAGGCTCCAGTCTCTAAGGAGGCGTGGGTTCAAATCCCACCACTGCCATCTTTATTGAGTTTGTTTGCGCAAGCTATCACATGTTCTGCTTTATTTCAGGGTTTTTACTTTCATGTCGCCCATGCAAGGGAGAAAAGAAGCAATGTTGTGTGTCACGGATGGGGTTCCAACTCAATAGTGTAGTCCATCGCCTTAACCAACCAGCCACCAAGTCCTGTGCCCCCGCGGTGGCAGTTGCACCTCCTACCGGTGGTTGTTCACATCAAATCCTTGATTGGAAAAAGGAAAGTTGTGATGGTCTGTGCGACGACCAAGCAGTCCATTTTAACAGTGGGTACTGTGGCCGAGCTGTCCAGAGAACTGGATTTAAGGACCCAGTCTTTCGGAGGTGTGGGTTCAAAGTCCACCGCTGCAACTTTTTCTCAACAGAAAACTGTAATGTAATTTCAAACAAGGCCACCAAGGACACCGGACAAATAAAGGGAATCCAGCCTTTACCCTAATTCCCACGTCTGTTATTGCAATTATCTGCCGTGTTTTTCTAATTCAATCTGCTTCAGACATAAAAGCAGAAACTAATTCTAAGTTTATACGATGGAAGAAAGAGCAACATCAGATAAATTAAGATTTTTAAAAAGAGAATCAAAAAAAGATGAAGGACGCAAGAGCAACATGAGATACATAAAGATTTTAAAGAAGAAAATGAAAAAGAAGACTAAAATACAAGGAAGTGCAGACGCTCTAGGTAACTGACGAGAAAGTGTGAATAGTTTGCCAGAGCTGGGTAGTGTGGCCGAGCGGTCTAAGGCGCTGGATTAAGGCTCCAGTCTCTAAGGAGGCGTGGGTTCAAATCCCACCACTGCCATCTTTATTGAGTTTGTTTGCGCAAGCTATCACATGTTCTGCTTCATTTCAAGATTTTTACTTTCATGTCGCCCATGCAAGGGAGAAAAGAAGCAATGTTGTGTGTCACGGATGGGGTTCCAACTCAATAGTGTAGTCCATCGCATTAACCAACCAGCCACCAAATCCTGTGCTCCCGCGGTGGCAGTTGCACCTCCTACCGGTGGTTGTTCACGTCAAATCCTTGATTGGAAAAAAGGAAAGTTGTGATGGTCTGTGCGACGACCAAGCAGTCCATTTTAACAGTGGGTACTGTGGCCGAGCTGTCCAGAGAACTGGATTTAAGGACCCAGTCTTTCGGAGGTGTCGGTTCAAAGTCCACCGCTGCAAATTTTTCTCAACAGAAAACTGTAATGTAATTTCAAACAAGGCCACCAAGGACACCGGACAAATAAATGGAATCCAGCCTTTACCCTAATTCCCACATCTGTTATTGCAATTATCTGCCGTGTTTTTCTAATTCAATCTGCTTCAGACATAAAAGCAGAAACTAATTCTAAGTTTATACGATGGAAGAAAGAGCAACATCAGATAAATTAAGATTTTTAAAAAGAGAATCAAAAAAGATGAAGGACGCAAGAGCAACATGAGATACATAAAGATTTTAAAGAAGAAAATGAAAAAGAAGACTAAAATACAAGGAAGTGCAGACGCTCTAGGTAACTGACGAGAAAGTGTGAATAGTTTGCCAGAGCTGGGTAGTGTGGCCGAGCGGTCTAAGGCGCTGGATTAAGGCTCCAGTCTCTAAGGAGGCGTGGGTTCAAATCCCACCACTGCCATCTTTATTGAGTTTGTTTGCGCAAGCTATCACATGTTCTGCTTTATTTCAGGGTTTTTACTTTCATGTCGCCCATGCAAGGGGAAAAGAAGCAATGTTGTGTGTCACGGATGGGGTTCCAACTCAATAGTGTAGTCCATCGTCTTAACCAACCAGCCACCAAGTAATGTGCTCCCGCGGTGGCAGTTACACCTGCTACCGGTGGTTGTTCACATCAAATCCTTGATTGGAAAAAGGAAAGTTGTGATGGTCTGTGCGACGACCAAGCAGTCCATTTTAACAGTGGGTACTGTGGCCGAGCTGTCCAGAGAACTGGATTTAAGGACCCAGTCTTTCGGAGGTGTGGGTTCAAAGTCCACCGCTGCAACTTTTTCTCAACAGAAAACTGTAATGTAATTTCAAACAAGGCCACCAAGGACACCGGACAAATAAAGGGAATCCAGCCTTTACCCTAATTCCCACGTCTGTTATTGCAATTATCTGCCGTGTTTTTCTAATTCAATCTGCTTCAGACATAAAAGCAGAAACTAATTCTAAGTTTATACGATGGAAGAAAGAGCAACATCAGATAAATTAAGATTTTAAAAAAGAGAATCAAAAAAAGATGAAGGACGCAAGAGCAACATGAGATACATAAAGATTTTAAAGAAGAAAATGAAAAAGAAGACTAAAATACAAGGAAGTGCAGACGCTCTAGGTAACTGACGAGAAAGTGTGAATAGTTTGCCAGAGCTGGGTAGTGTGGCCGAGCGGTCTAAGGCGCTGGATTAAGGCTCCAGTCTCTAAGGAGGGTTCAAATCCCACCACTGCCATCTTTATTGAGTTTGTTTGCGCAAGCTATCACATGTTCTGCTTCATTTCAAGATTTTTACTTTCATGTCGCCCATGCAAGGGAGAAAAGAAGCAATGTTGTGTGTCACGGATGGGGTTCCAACTCAATAGTGTAGTCCATCGCCTTAACCAACCAGCCACCAAGTCCTGTGCTCCCGCGGTGGCAGTTGCACCTCCTACCGGTGGTTGTTCACGTCAAATCCTTGATTGGAAAAAAGGAAAGTTGTGATGGTCTGTGCGACGACCAAGCAGTCCATTTTAACAGTGGGTACTGTGGCCGAGCTGTCCAGAGAACTGGATTTAAGGACCCAGTCTTTCGGAGGTGTGGGTTCAAAGTCCACCACTGCCATCTTTATTGAGTTTGTTTGCGCAAGCTATCACATGTTCTGCTTTATTTCAGGGTTTTTACTTTCATGTCGCCCATGCAAGGGAGCAAAAGAAGCAATGTTGTGTAATGTCGCCCATGCAAGGGAGAAAAGAAGCAATGTTGTGTGTCACGGATGGGGTTCCAACTCAATAGTGTAGTCCATCGCCTTAACCAACCAGCCACCAAGTCCTGTGCCCCGCGGTGGCAGTTGCACCTCCTACCGGTGGTTGTTCACGTCAAATCCTTGATTGGAAAAAGGAAAGTTGTGATGGTCTGTGCGACGACCAAGCAGTCCATTTTAACAGTGGGTACTGTGGCCGAGCTGTCCAGAGAACTGGATTTAAGGACCCAGTCTTTCGGAGGTGTCGGTTCAAAGTCCACCGCTGCAACTTTTTCTCAACAGAAAACTGTAATGTAATTTCAAACAAGGCCACCAAGGACACCGGACAAATAAAGGGAATCCAGCCTTTACCCTAATTCCCACGTCTGTTATTGCAATTATCTGCCGTTTTTCTAATTCAATCTGCTTCAGACATAAAAGCAGAAACTAATTCTAAGTTTATACGATGGAAGAAAGAGCAACATCAGATAAATTAAGATTTTTAAAAAGAGAATCAAAAAAATCCTTGATTTGAAGGACGCAAGAGCAACATGAGATACATAAAGATTTTAAAGAAGAAAATGAAAAAGAAGACTAAAATACAAGGAAGTGCAGACGCTCTAGGTAACTGACGAGAAAGTGTGAATAGTTTGCCAGAGCTGGGTAGTGTGGCTCAGCGGTCTAAGGCGCTGGATTTAAGGCTCCAGTCTCTAAGGAGGCGTGGGTTCAAATCCCACCACTGCCATCTTTATTGAGCTTGTTTCGCAAGCTATCACATGTTCTGCTTCATTTCAAGGGTTTTTACTTTCATGTGCCCATGCAAGGGAGAAAAGAAGCAATGTTGTGTGTCACGGATGGGGTTCCAACTCAATAGTGTAGTCCATTTTTAACCAACCAGCCACCAAGTCCTGTGATGAAGGTGGCAGTTGCACCTCCTACCGGTGGTTGTTCACGTCAAATCCTTGATTGGAAAAAAGGAAAGTTGTGAGGTCTGTAACTGACGACCAAGCAGTCCATTTTAACAGTGGAGTGTGGCCGAGCTGTCCAAAGAACTGGATTTAAGGACTCCAGTCTTTCGGAGGTGTGGGTTCAAAGTCCACCACTGCCATCTTTATTGAGTTTGTTTGCGCAAGCTATCACATGTTCTGCTTTATTTCAGGGTTTTTACTTTCATGTCGCCCATGCAAGGGAGAAAAGAAGCAATGTTGTGTGTCACGGATGGGGTTCCAACTCAATAGTGTAGTCCATCGCCTTAACCAACCAGCCACCAAGTCCTGTGCCCCTGCGGTGGCAGTTGCACCTCCTACCGGTGGTTGTTCACATCAAATCCTTGATTGGAAAAAAGGAAAGTTGTGATGGTCTGTGCGACGACCAAGCAGTCCATTTTAACAGTGGGTACTGTGGCCGAGCTGTCCAGAGAACTGGATTTAAGGACCCAGTCTTCCGGAGGTGTCGGTTCAAAGTCCACCGCTGCAACTTTTTCTCAACAGAAAACTGTAATGTAATTTCAAACAAGGCCACCAAGGACACCGGACAAATAAAGGGAATCCAGCCTTTACCCTAATTCCCACGTCTGTTATTGCAATTATCTGCCGTGTTTTTCTAATTCAATCTGCTTCAGACATAAAAGCAGAAACTAATTCTAAGTTTATACGATGGAAGAAAGAGCAACATCAGATAAATTAAGATTTTTAAAAAGAGAATTAAAAAAAAGATGAAGGACGCAAGAGCAACATGAGATACATAAAGATTTTAAAGAAGAAAATGAAAAAGAAGACTAAAATACAAGGAAGTGCAGACGCTCTAGGTAACTGATGAGAAAGTGTGAATAGTTTGCCAGAGCTGGGTAGTGTGGCCGAGCGGTCTAAGGCGCTGGATTAAGGCTCCAGTCTCTAAGGAGGCGTGGGTTCAAATCCCACCACTGCCATCTTTATTGAGTTTGTTTGCGCAAGCTATCACATGTTCTGCTTTATTTCAGGGTTTTTACTTTCATGTCGCCCATGCAAGGGAGAAAAGAAGCAATGTTGTGTGTCACGGATGGGGTTCCAACTCAATAGTGTAGTCCATCGCCTTAACCAACCAGCCACCAAGTCCTGTGCCCTGCGGTGGCAGTTGCACCTCCTACCGGTGGTTGTTCACGTCAAATCCTTGATTGGATAAAAGGAAAGTTGTGATGGTCTGTGCGACGACCAAGCAGTCCATTTTAACAGTGGGTACTGTGGCCGAGCTGTCCAGAGAACTGGATTTAAGGACCCAGTCTTTCGGAGGTGTGGGTTCAAAGTCCACCGCTGCAACTTTTTCTCAACAGAAAACTGTAATGTAATTTCAAACAAGGCCACCAAGGACACCGGACAAATAAAGGGAATCCAGCCTTTACCCTAATTCCCACGTCTGTTATTGCAATTATCTGCCGTGTTTTTCTAATTCAATCTGCTTCAGACATAAAAGCAGAAACTAATTCTAAGTTTATACGATGGAAGAAAGAGCAACATCAGATAAATTAAGATTTTTAAAAAGAGAATCAAAAAAAGATGAAGGACGCAAGAGCAACATGAGATACATAAAGATTTTAAAGAAGAAAATGAAAAAGAAGACTAAAATACAAGGAAGTGCAGACGCTCTAGGTAACTGATGAGAAAGTGTGAATAGTTTGCCAGAGCTGGGTAGTGTGGCCGAGCGGTCTAAGGCGCTGGATTAAGGCTCCAGTCTCTAAGGAGGCGTGGGTTCAAATCCCACCACTGCCATCTTTATTGAGTTTGTTTGCGCAAGCTATCACATGTTCTGCTTTATTTCAAGGTTTTTACTTTCATGTCGCCCATGCAAGGGAGAAAAGAAGCAATGTTGTGTGTCACGGATGGGGTTCCAACT
Source organism: Oncorhynchus gorbuscha (assembly GCF_021184085.1). Lineage (NCBI taxonomy): Eukaryota > Metazoa > Chordata > Actinopteri > Salmoniformes > Salmonidae > Oncorhynchus > Oncorhynchus gorbuscha. The sequence continues at coordinate 1,785,188 of NC_060190.1, forward strand.
CAATAGTGTAGTCCATCGCCTTAACCAACCAGCCACCAAGTCCTGTGCTCCCGCGGTGGCAGTTGCACCTCCTACCGGTGGTTGTTCACGTCAAATCCTTGATTGGAAAAAAGGAAAGTTGTGATGGTCTGTGCGACGACCAAGCAGTCCATTTTAACAGTGGGTACTGTGGCCGAGCTGTCCAAAGAACTGGATTTAAGGACCCAGTCTTTCGGAGGTGTGGGTTCAAAGTCCACCACTGCCATCTTTATTGAGTTTGTTTGCGCAAGCTATCACATGTTCTGCTTTATTTCAGGGTTTTTACTTTCATGTCGCCCATGCAAGGGAGAAAAGAAGCAATGTTGTGTGTCACGGATGGGGTTCCAACTCAATAGTGTAGTCCATCGCCTTAACCAACCAGCCACCAAGTCCTGTGCCCCGCGGTGGCAGTTGCACCTCCTACCGGTGGTTGTTCACGTCAAATCCTTGATTGGAAAAAAGGAAAGTTGTGATGGTCTGTGCGACGACCAAGCAGTCCATTTTAACAGTGGGTACTGTGGCCGAGCTGTCCAGAGAACTGGATTTAAGGACCCAGTCTTTCGGAGGGTTGGTTCAAAGTCCACCGCTGCAACTTTTTCTCAACAGAAAACTGTAATGTAATTTCAAACAAGGCCACCAAGGACACCGGACAAATAAAGGGAATCCAGCCTTTACCCTAATTCCCACGTCTGTTATTGCAATTATCTGCCGTGTTTTTCTAATTCAATCTGCTTCAGACATAAAATCAGAAACTAATTCTAAGTTTATACGATGGAAGAAAGAGCAACATCAGATAAATTAAGATTTTTAAAAAGAGAATCAAAAAAAGATGAAGGACGCAAGAGCAACATGAGATACATAAAGATTTTAAAGAAGAAAATGAAAAAGAAGACTAAAATACAAGGAAGTGCAGACGCTCTAGGTAACTGATGAGAAAGTGTGAAATTTGCCAGAGCTGGGTAGTGTGGCCGAGCGGTCTAAGGCGCTGGATTAAGGCTCCAGTCTCTAAGGAGGCGTGGGTTCAAATCCCACCACTGCCATCTTTATTGAGCTTGTTTGCGCAAGCTATCACATGTTCTGCTTTATTTCAGAGTTTTTACTTTCATGTCGCACATGCAAGGAGAAAAGAAGCAATGTTGTGTGTCACGGATGTGGTTCCAACTCAATAGTGTAGTCCATCGCCTTAACCAACCAGCCACCAAGTCCTGTGCCCCCGCGGTGGCAGTTGCACCTCCTACCGGTGGTTGTTCACGTCAAATCCTTGATTGGAAAAAGGAAAGTTGTGATGGTCTGTGCGACGACCAAGCAGTCCATTTTAACAGTGGGTACTGTGGCCGAGCTGTCCAGAGAACTGGATTTAAGGACCCAGTCTTTCGGAGGTGTGGGTTCAAAGTCCACCGCTGCAACTTTTTCTCAACAGAAAACTGTAATGTAATTTCAAACAAGGCCACCAAGGACACCGGACAAATAAAGGGAATCCAGCCTTTACCCTAATTCCCACGTCTGTTATTGCAATTATCTGCCGTGTTTTTCTAATTCAATCTGCTTCAGACATAAAAGCAGAAACTAATTCTAAGTTTATACGATGGAAGAAAGAGCAACATCAGATAAATTAAGATTTTTAAAAAGAGAATCAAAAAAGATGAAGGACGCAAGAGCAACATGAGATACATAAAGATTTTAAAGAAGAAAATGAAAAAGAAGACTAAAATACAAGGAAGTGCAGACGCTCTAGGTAACTGATGAGAAAGTGTGAATAATTTGCCAGAGCTGGGTAGTGTGGCCGAGCGGTCTAAGGCGCTGGATTAAGGCTCCAGTCTCTAAGGAGGCGTGGGTTCAAATCCCACCACTGCCATCTTTATTGAGCTTGTTTGCGCAAGCTATCACATGTTCTGCTTCATTTCAAGATTTTTACTTTCATGTCGCCCATGCAAGGGAGAAAAGAAGCAATGTTGTGTGTCACGGATGGGGTTCCAACTCAATAGTGTAGTCCATCGCCTTAACCAACCAGCCACCAAGTCCTGTGCTCCCGCGGTGGCAGTTGCACCTCCTACCGGTGGTTGTTCACGTCAAATCCTTGATTGGAAAAAAGGAAAGTTGTGATGGTCTGTGCGACGACCAAGCAGTCCATTTTAACAGTGGGTACTGTGGCCGAGCTGTCCAAAGAACTGGATTTAAGGACCCAGTCTTTCTCAAGGAGGTGTGGATTCAAAGTCCACCACTGCCATCTTTATTGAGTTTGTTTGCGCAAGCTATCACATGTTCTGCTTTATTTCAGGGTTTTTACTTTCATGTCGCCCATGCAAGGGAGAAAAGAAGCAATGTTGTGTGTCACGGATGGGGTTCCAACTCAATAGTGTAGTCCATCGCCTTAACCAACCAGCCACCAAGTCCTGTGCCCCCGCGGTGGCAGTTGCACCTCCTACCGGTGGTTGTTCACGTCAAATCCTTGATTGGAAAAAGGAAAGTTGTGATGGTCTGTGCGACGACCAAGCAGTCCATTTTAACAGTGGGTACTGTGGCCGAGCTGTCCAGAGAACTGGATTTAAGGACCCAGTCTTCCGGAGGTGTTGGTTCAAAGTCCACCGCTGCAACTTTTTCTCAACAGAAAACTGTAATGTAATTTCAAACAAGGCCACCAAGGACACCGGACAAATAAAGGGAATCCAGCCTTTACCCTAATTCCCACGTCTGTTATTGCAATTATCTGCCGTGTTTTTCTAATTCAATCTGCTTCAGACATAAAAGCAGAAACTAATTCTAAGTTTATACGATGGAAGAAAGAGCAACATCAGATAAATTAAGATTTTTAAAAAGAGAATCAAAAAAAGATGAAGGACGCAAGAGCAACATGAGATACATAAAGATTTTAAAGAAGAAAATGAAAAAGAAGACTAAAATACAAGGAAGTGCAGACGCTCTAGGTAACTGATGAGAAAGTGTGAATAATTTGCCAGAGCTGGGTAGTGTGGCCGAGCGGTCTAAGGCGCTGGATTAAGGCTCCAGTCTCTAAGGAGGCGTGGGTTCAAATCCCACCACTGCCATCTTTATTGAGTTTGTTTGCGCAAGCTATCACATGTTCTGCTTTATTTCAGGGTTTTTACTTTCATGTCGCCCATGCAAGGGAGAAAAGAAGCAATGTTGTGTGTCACGGATGGGGTTCCAACGGATGGGGTTCCAACTCAATAGTGTAGTCCATCGCCTTAACCAACCAGCCACCAAGTCCTGTGCTCCCGCGGTGGCAGTTGCACCTCCTACCGGTGGTTGTTCACGTCAAATCCTTGATTGGAAAAAAGGAAAGTTGTGATGGTCTGTGCGACGACCAAGCAGTCCATTTTAACAGTGGGTACTGTGGCCGAGCTGTCCAGAGAACTGGATTTAAGGACCCAGTCTTTCGGAGGTGTTGGTTCAAAGTCCACCGCTGCAACTTTTTCTCAACAGAAAACTGTAATGTAATTTCAAACAAGGCCACCAAGGACACCGGACAAATAAAGGGAATCCAGCCTTTACCCTAATTCCCACGTCTGTTATTGCAATTATCTGCCGTGTTTTTCTAATTCAATCTGCTTCAGACATAAAAGCAGAAACTAATTCTAAGTTTATACGATGGAAGAAAGAGCAACATCAGATAAATTAAGATTTTTAAAAAGAGAATCAAAAAAGATGAAGGACGCAAGAGCAACATGAGATACATAAAGATTTTAAAGAAGAAAATGAAAAAGAAGACTAAAATACAAGGAAGTGCAGACGCTCTAGGTAACTGATGAGAAAGTGTGAATAATTTGCCAGAGCTGGGTAGTGTGGCCGAGCGGTCTAAGGCGCTGGATTAAGGCTCCAGTCTCTAAGGAGGCGTGGGTTCAAATCCCACCACTGCCATCTTTATTGAGTTTGTTTGCGCAAGCTATCACATGTTCTGCTTTATTTCAGGGTTTTTACTTTCATGTCGCCCATGCAAGGGAGAAAAGAAGCAATGTTGTGTGTCACGGATGGGGTTCCAACTCAATAGTGTAGTCCATCGCCTTAACCAACCAGCCACCAAGTCCTGTGCTCCCGCGGTGGCAGTTGCACCTCCTACCGGTGGTTGTTCACATCAAATCCTTGATTGGAAAAAAGGAAAGTTGTGATGGTCTGTGCGACGACCAAGCAGTCCATTTTAACAGTGGGTACTGTGGCCGAGCTGTCCAGAGAACTGGATTTAAGGACCCAGTCTTCCGGAGGTGTTGGTTCAAAGTCCACCGCTGCAACTTTTTCTCAACAGAAAACTGTAATGTAATTTCAAACAAGGCCACCAAGGACACCGGACAAATAAAGGGAATCCAGCCTTTACCCTAATTCCCACGTCTGTTATTGCAATTATCTGCCGTGTTTTTCTAATTCAATCTGCTTCAGACATAAAAGCAGAAACTAATTCTAAGTTTATACGATGGAAGAAAGAGCAACATCAGATAAATTAAGATTTTTAAAAAGAGAATAAAAAAAGATGAAGGACGCAAGAGCAACATGAGATACATAAAGATTTTAAAGAAGAAAATGAAAAAGAAGACTAAAATACAAGGAAGTGCAGACGCTCTAGGTAACTGACGAGAAAGTGTGAATAGTTTGCCAGAGCTGGGTAGTGTGGCCGAGCGGTCTAAGGCGCTGGATTAAGGCTCCAGTCTCTAAGGAGGCGTGGGTTCAAATCCCACCACTGCCATCTTTATTGAGTTTGTTTGCGCAAGCTATCACATGTTCTGCTTTATTTCAGCGTTTTTACTTTCATGTCGCCCATGCAAGGGAGAAAAGAAGCAATGTTGTGTGTCACGGATGGGGTTCCAACTCAATAGTGTAGTCCATCGCCTTAACCAACCAGCCACCAAGTCCTGTGCCCCTGCGGTGGCAGTTGCACCTCCTGCCGGTGGTTGTTCACATCAAATCCTTGATTGGAAAAAGGAAAGTTGTGATGGTCTGTGCGACGACCAAGCAGTCCATTTTAACAGTGGGTACTGTGGCCGAGCTGTCCAGAGAACTGGATTTAAGGACCCAGTCTTTCGGAGGTGTTGGTTCAAAGTCCACCGCTGCAACTTTTTCTCAACAGAAAACTGTAATGTAATTTCAAACAAGGCCACCAAGGACACCGGACAAATAAAGGGAATCCAGCCTTTACCCTAATTCCCACGTCTGTTATTGCAATTATCTGCCGTGTTTTTCTAATTCAATCTGCTTCAGACATAAAAGCAGAAACTAATTCTAAGTTTATACGATGGAAGAAAGAGCAACATCAGATAAATTAAGATTTTTAAAAAGAGAATCAAAAAAAGATGAAGGACGCAAGAGCAACATGAGATACATAAAGATTTTAAAGAAGAAAATGAAAAAGAAGACTAAAATACAAGGAAGTGCAGACGCTCTAGGTAACTGATGAGAAAGTGTGAATAATTTGCCAGAGCTGGGTAGTGTGGCCGAGCGGTCTAAGGCGCTGGATTAAGGCTCCAGTCTCTAAGGAGGCGTGGGTTCAAATCCCACCACTGCCATCTTTATTGAGTTTGTTTGCGCAAGCTATCACATGTTCTGCTTTATTTCAGGGTTTTTACTTTCATGTCGCCCATGCAAGGGAGAAAAGAAGCAATGTTGTGTGTCACGGATGGGGTTCCAACTCAATAGTGTAGTCCATCGCCTTAACCAACCAGCCACCAGTCCTGTGCCCCGCGGTGGCAGTTGCACCTCCTACCGGTGGTTGTTCACATCAAATCCTTGATTGGAAAAAGGAAAGTTGTGATGGTCTGTGCGACGACCAAGCAGTCCATTTTAACAGTGGGTACTGTGGCCGAGCTGTCCAGAGAACTGGATTTAAGGACCCAGTCTTCCGGAGGTGTTGGTTCAAAGTCCACCGCTGCAACTTTTTCTCAACAGAAAACTGTAATGTAATTTCAAACAAGGCCACCAAGGACACCGGACAAATAAAGGGAATCCAGCCTTTACCCTAATTCCCACGTCTGTTATTGCAATTATCTGCCGTGTTTTTCTAATTCAATCTGCTTCAGACATAAAAGCAGAAACTAATTCTAAGTTTATACGATGGAAGAAAGAGCAACATCAGATAAATTAAGATTTTTAAAAAGAGAATCAAAAAAAGATGAAGGACGCAAGAGCAACATGAGATACATAAAGATTTTAAAGAAGAAAATGAAAAAGAAGACTAAAATACAAGGAAGTGCAGACGCTCTAGGTAACTGATGAGAAAGTGTGAATAATTTGCCAGAGCTGGGTAGTGTGGCCGAGCGGTCTAAGGCGCTGGATTAAGGCTCCAGTCTCTAAGGAGGCGTGGGTTCAAATCCCACCACTGCCATCTTTATTGAGTTTGTTTGCGCAAGCTATCACATGTTCTGCTTTATTTCAGGGTTTTTACTTTCATGTCGCCCATGCAAGGGAGAAAAGAAGCAATGTTGTGTGTCACGGATGGGGTTCCAACTCAATAGTGTAGTCCATCGCCTTAACCAACCAGCCACCAAGTCCTGTGCCCCTGCGGTGGCAGTTGCACATCCTGCCGGTGGTTGTTCACATCAAATCCTTGATTGGAAAAAGGAAAGTTGTGATGGTCTGTGCGACGACCAAGCAGTCCATTTTAACAGTGGGTACTGTGGCCGAGCTGTCCAGAGAACTGGATTTAAGGACCCAGTCTTTCGGAGGTGTTGGTTCAAAGTCCACCGCTGCAACTTTTTCTCAACAGAAAACTGTAATGTAATTTCAAACAAGGCCACCAAGGACACCGGACAAATAAAGGGAATCCAGCCTTTACCCTAATTCCCACGTCTGTTATTGCAATTATCTGCCGTGTTTTTCTAATTCAATCTGCTTCAGACATAAAAGCAGAAACTAATTCTAAGTTTATACGATGGAAGAAAGAGCAACATCAGATAAATTAAGATTTTTAAAAAGAGAATCAAAAAAAGATGAAGGACGCAAGAGCAACATGAGATACATAAAGATTTTAAAGAAGAAAATGAAAAAGAAGACTAAAATACAAGGAAGTGCAGACGCTCTAGGTAACTGATGAGAAAGTGTGAATAATTTGCCAGAGCTGGGTAGTGTGGCCGAGCGGTCTAAGGCGCTGGATTAAGGCTCCAGTCTCTAAGGAGGCGTGGGTTCAAATCCCACCACTGCCATCTTTATTGAGTTTGTTTGCGCAAGCTATCACATGTTCTGCTTTATTTCAGGGTTTTTACTTTCATGTCGCCCATGCAAGGGAGAAAAGAAGCAATGTTGTGTGTCACGGATGGGGTTCCAACTCAATAGTGTAGTCCATCGCCTTAACCAACCAGCCACCAAGTCCTGTGCCCCGCGGTGGCAGTTGCACCTCCTACCGGTGGTTGTTCACATCAAATCCTTGATTGGAAAAAGGAAAGTTGTGATGGTCTGTGCGACGACCAAGCAGTCCATTTTAACAGTGGGTACTGTGGCCGAGCTGTCCAGAGAACTGGATTTAAGGACCCAGTCTTCCGGAGGTTGGTTCAAAGTCCACCGCTGCAACTTTTTCTCAACAGAAAACTGTAATGTAATTTCAAACAAGGCCACCAAGGACACCGGACAAATAAAGGGAATCCAGCCTTTACCCTAATTCCCACGTCTGTTATTGCAATTATCTGCCGTGTTTTTCTAATTCAATCTGCTTCAGACATAAAATCAGAAACTAATTCTAAGTTTATACGATGGAAGAAAGAGCAACATCAGATAAATTAAGATTTTTAAAAAGAGAATCAAAAAAAGATGAAGGACGCAAGAGCAACATGAGATACATAAAGATTTTAAAGAAGAAAATGAAAAAGAAGACTAAAATACAAGGAAGTGCAGACGCTCTAGGTAACTGATGAGAAAGTGTGAATAATTTGCCAGAGCTGGGTAGTGTGGCCGAGCGGTCTAAGGCGCTGGATTAAGGCTCCAGTCTCTAAGGAGGCGTGGGTTCAAATCCCACCACTGCCATCTTTATTGAGTTTGTTTGCGCAAGCTATCACATGTTCTGCTTTATTTCAGGGTTTTTACTTTCATGTCGCCCATGCAAGGGAGAAAAGAAGCAATGTTGTGTGTCACGGATGGGGTTCCAACTCAATAGTGTAGTCCATCGCCTTAACCAACCAGCCACCAAGTCCTGTGCCCCCGCGGTGGCAGTTGCACCTCCTACCGGTGGTTGTTCACATCAAATCCTTGATTGGAAAAAAGGAAAGTTGTGATGGTCTGTGCGACGACCAAGCAGTCCATTTTAACAGTGGGTACTGTGGCCGAGCTGTCCAGAGAACTGGATTTAAGGACCCAGGACCCAGTTTCGGTTCAAAGTCCACCGCTGCAACTTTTTCTCAACAGAAAACTGTAATGTAATTTCAAACAAGGCCACCAAGGACACCGGACAAATAAAGGGAATCCAGCCTTTACCCTAATTCCCACGTCTGTTATTGCAATTATCTGCCGTGTTTTTCTAATTCAATCTGCTTCAGACATAAAAGCAGAAACTAATTCTAAGTTTATACGATGGAAGAAAGAGCAACATCAGATAAATTAAGATTTTAAAAAGAGAATCAAAAAAAGATGAAGGACGCAAGAGCAACATGAGATACATAAAGATTTTAAAGAAGAAAATGAAAAAGAAGACTAAAATACAAGGAAGTGCAGACGCTCTAGGTAACTGATGAGAAAGTGTGAATAATTTGCCAGAGCTGGGTAGTGTGGCCGAGCGGTCTAAGGCGCTGGATTAAGGCTCCAGTCTCTAAGGAGGCGTGGGTTCAAATCCCACCACTGCCATCTTTATTGAGTTTGTTTGCGCAAGCTATCACATGTTCTGCTTTATTTCAGGGTTTTTACTTTCATGTCGCCCATGCAAGGGAGAAAAGAAGCAATGTTGTGTGTCACGGATGGGGTTCCAACTCAATAGTGTAGTCCATCGCCTTAACCAACCAGCCACCAAGTCCTGTGCCCCCGCGGTGGCAGTTGCACCTCCTACCGGTGGTTGTTCACATCAAATCCTTGATTGGAAAAAAGGAAAGTTGTGATGGTCTGTGCGACGACCAAGCAGTCCATTTTAACAGTGGGTACTGTGGCCGAGCTGTCCAGAGAACTGGATTTAAGGACCCAGTCTTTCGGTTCAAAGTCCACCGCTGCAACTTTTTCTCAACAGAAAACTGTAATGTAATTTCAAACAAGGCCACCAAGGACACCGGACAAATAAAGGGAATCCAGCCTTTACCCTAATTCCCACGTCTGTTATTGCAATTATCTGCCGTGTTTTTCTAATTCAATCTGCTTCAGACATAAAATCAGAAACTAATTCTAAGTTTATACGATGGAAGAAAGAGCAACATCAGATAAATTAAGATTTTTAAAAAGAGAATCAAAAAAAGATGAAGGACGCAAGAGCAACATGAGATACATAAAGATTTTAAAGAAGAAAATGAAAAAGAAGACTAAAATACAAGGAAGTGCAGACGCTCTAGGTAACTGACGAGAAAGTGCAAATAATTTGCCAGAGCTGGGTAGTGTGGCCGAGCGGTCTAAGGCGCTGGATTAAGGCTCCAGTCTCTAAGGAGGCGTGGGTTCAAATCCCACCACTGCCATCTTTATTGAGTTTGTTTGCGCAAGCTATCACATGTTCTGCTTTATTTCAGGGTTTTTACTTTCATGTCGCCCATGCAAGGGAGAAAAGAAGCAATGTTGTGTGTCACGGATGGGGTTCCAACTCAATAGTGTAGTCCATCGCCTTAACCAACCAGCCACCAAGTCCTGTGCCCCGCGGTGGCAGTTGCACCTCCTACCGGTGGTTGTTCACATCAAATCCTTGATTGGAAAAAAGGAAAGTTGTGATGGTCTGTGCGACGACCAAGCAGTCCATTTTAACAGTGGGTACTGTGGCCGAGCTGTCCAGAGAACTGGATTTAAGGACCCAGTCTTCCGAGGTGTTGGTTCAAAGTCCACCGCTGCAACTTTTTCTCAACAGAAAACTGTAATGTAATTTCAAACAAGGCCACCAAGGACACCGGACAAATAAAGGGAATCCAGCCTTTACCCTAATTCCCAGTCTGTTATTGCAATTATCTGCCATGTTTTTCTAATTCAATCTGCTTCAGACATAAAAGCAGAAACTAATTCTAAGTTTATACGATGGAAGAAAGAGCAACATCAGATAAATTAAGATTTTTAAAAAGAGAATCAAAAAAAGATGAAGGACGCAAGAGCAACATGAGATACATAAAGATTTTAAAGAAGAAAATGAAAAAGAAGACTAAAATACAAGGAAGTGCAGACGCTCTAGGTAACTGACGAGAAAGTGCAAATAATTTGCCAGAGCTGGGTAGTGTGGCCGAGCGGTCTAAGGCGCTGGATTAAGGCTCCAGTCTCTAAGGAGGCGTGGGTTCAAATCCCACCACTGCCATCTTTATTGAGCTTGTTTGCGCAAGCTATCACATGTTCTGCTTTATTTCAGGGTTTTTACTTTCATGTCGCCCATGCAAGGGAGAAAATAAGCAATGTTGTGTGTCACGGATGGGGTTCCAACTCAATAGTGTAGTCCATCGCCTTAACCAACCAGCCACCAAGTCCTGTGCTCCCGCGGTGGCAGTTGCACCTCCTACCGGTGGTTGTTCACATCAAATCCTTGATTGGAAAAAAGGAAAGTTGTGATGGTCTGTGCGACGACCAAGCAGTCCATTTTAACAGTGGGACTGTGGCCGAGCTGTCCAGAGAACTGGATTTAAGAACCCAGTCTTTCGGTTCAAAGTCCACCGCTGCAACTTTTTCTCAACAGAAAACTGTAATGTAATTTCAAACAAGGCCACCAAGGGCACCGGACAAATAAAGGGAATCCAGCCTTTACCCTAAATCCCGAGTCTGTTATTGCAATTATCTGCCATGTTTTTCTAATTCAATCTGCTTCAGACAGAAAAGCAGAAACTAATTCTAAGTTTATACGATGGAAGAAAGAGCAACATCAGATAAATTAAGATTTTTAAAAAGAGAATCAAAAAAAGATGAAGGACGCAAGAGCAACGTGAGATAGATAAAGATTTTAAAGAAGAAAATGAAAAAGAAGACTAAAATACAAGGAAGTGCAGACGCTCTAGGTAACTGACGAGAAAGTGCAAATAATTTGCCAGAGCTGGGTAGTGTGGCCGAGCGGTCTAAGGCGCTGGATTAAGGCTCCAGTCTCTAAGGAGGCGTGGGTTCAAATCCCACCACTGCCATCTTTATTGAGCTTGTTTGCGCAAGCTATCACATGTTCTTCTTTATTTCAGGGTTTTTACTTTCATGTCGCCCATGCAAGGGAGAAAATAAGCAATGTTGTGTGTCACGGATGGGGTTCCAACTCAATAGTGTAGTCCATCGCCTTAACCAACCAGCCACCAAGTCCTGTGCTCCCGCGGTGGCAGTTGCACCTCCTACCGGTGGTTGTTCACATCAAATCCTTGATTGGAAAAAAGGAAAGTTGTGATGGTCTGTGCGACGACCAAGCAGTCCATTTTAACAGTGGGTACTGTGGCCGAGCTGTCCAGAGAACTGGATTTAAGGACCCAGTCTTTCGGAGGTGTGGGTTCAAAGTCCACCGCTGCAAGTTTTTCTCAACAGAAAACTGTAATGTAATTTCAAACAAGGCCACCAAGGGCACCGGACAAATAAAGGGAATCCAGCCTTTACCCTAAATCCCGAGTCTGTTATTGCAATTATCTGCCATGTTTTTCTAATTCAATCTGCTTCAGACAGAAAAGCAGAAACTAATTCTAAGTTTATACGATGGAAGAAAGAGCAACATCAGATAAATTAAGATTTTTAAAAAGAGAATCAAAAAAAGATGAAGGACGCAAGAGCAACGTGAGATAGATAAAGATTTTAAAGAAGAAAATGAAAAAGAAGACTAAAATACAAGGAAGTGCAGACGCTCTAGGTAACTGACGAGAAAGTGCAAATAATTTGCCAGAGCTGGGTAGTGTGGCCGAGCGGTCTAAGGCGCTGGATTAAGGCTCCAGTCTCTAAGGAGGCGTGGGTTCAAATCCCACCACTGCCATCTTTATTGAGCTTGTTTGCGCAAGCTATCACATGTTCTTCTTTATTTCAGGGTTTTTACTTTCATGTCGCCCATGCAAGGGAGAAAATAAGCAATGTTGTGTGTCACGGATGGGGTTCCAACTCAATAGTGTAGTCCATCGCCTTAACCAACCAGCCACCAAGTCCTGTGCTCCCGCGGTGGCAGTTGCACCTCCTACCGGTGGTTGTTCACATCAAATCCTTGATTGGAAAAAAGGAAAGTTGTGATGGTCTGTGCGACGACCAAGCAGTCCATTTTAACAGTGGGTACTGTGGCCGAGCTGTCCAGAGAACTGGATTTAAGGACCCAGTCTTTCGGTTCAAAGTCCACCGCTGCAACTTTTTCTCAACAGAAAACTGTAATGTAATTTCAAACAAGGCCACCAAGGGCACCGGACAAATAAAGGGAATCCAGCCTTTACCCTAAATCCCGAGTCTGTTATTGCAATTATCTGCCATGTTTTTCTAATTCAATCTGCTTCAGACAGAAAAGCAGAAACTAATTCTAAGTTTATACGATGGAAGAAAGAGCAACATCAGATAAATTAAGATTTTTAAAAAGAGAATCAAAAAAAGATGAAGGACGCAAGAGCAACGTGAGATAGATAAAGATTTTAAAGAAGAAAATGAAAAAGAAGACTAAAATACAAGGAAGTGCAGACGCTCTAGGTAACTGACGAGAAAGTGCAAATAATTTGCCAGAGCTGGGTAGTGTGGCCGAGCGGTCTAAGGCGCTGGATTAAGGCTCCAGTCTCTAAGGAGGCGTGGGTTCAAATCCCACCACTGCCATCTTTATTGAGCTTGTTTGCGCAAGCTATCACATGTTCTTCTTTATTTCAGGGTTTTTACTTTCATGTCGCCCATGCAAGGGAGAAAATAAGCAATGTTGTGTGTCACGGATGGGGTTCCAACTCAATAGTGTAGTCCATCGCCTTAACCAACCAGCCACCAAGTCCTGTGCTCCCGCGGTGGCAGTTGCACCTCCTACCGGTGGTTGTTCACATCAAATCCTTGATTGGAAAAAAGGAAAGTTGTGATGGTCTGTGCGACGACCAAGCAGTCCATTTCAACCTCTTAGTCCGCCCCATCCCGGATCCGGGATCGTGACTACAGCCTCAAGCTCATTACCATAACGCAAAATTAGCGATTTCTGAAAATTGCAAATTAAATGAAATAAATATGCCTGTCCTCAAGCTTATCCTTTTCTTAACAATCCTGTCGTCTCAGATTTTCAAAATATGCTTTAGAACCAGAGAAAATCAATAATTTGTGTAAGAGTGGTGATAGCTAGCTTAGCATTTAGCGTTAGCATTTAGCACGCAACATTCACAAAAACCAGCAAAGGGATCAAATAAAATAATTTACCTTTGAAGAACTTCAGATGTTTCAATGAGGAGACTCTCAGTTACATAGCAGATGTCCAGTTTTTCCTGAAAGATGCTTGTGTAGGACACAACGTTCCGTTTTGTTACTATGCATTTGGCTACCGAAACTAACCGAAAATTCAGTCACCTAAACGTCAAACTTTTTCCGAATTAACTCCATAATATCGACTGAAACATGGAAAACGTTGTTTGAATCAATCCTCAAGGTGTTTTGTCATATATCTCTTCATTGAAATCCCTTCCCTGGAAGTGCATTCTTCTCTGATTCGGATGGAAAAATACTGGTACCTGACTTTTGCGCACCAATTTCCACGCAGACACCGTGGGACACTTGGTAATTGTAGGCTCTTATGGTCAATCTTCCAATGATATGCCTACAAATACGTCACAATGCTGCAGACACCTGGGGGAAACGATAGGAAGTGTCCGTTCATTCCTGTCCATTCACAGCCATATAAGGAGATCATGGAAAACGTGCCTCCAGAAATCCTGTTGATTTCCTGGTCACTCAAACATCTTGGTTTTGCCTGTAGATTTTGTTCTATTCACTCACAGTGAAAATCTTTGCAGTTCTGGAAACGTCAGAGTGTCTTCTTTCCAAAACTATCAATTCCAAGCATAGTCAAGCATCAGATGACAAAATATTTTTAAAACGGGCATGTCTTTTTATCCAAAAATGAAATACTGCCCCTAGAGTCTTAAAAGGTTAAAGAAGAAAATGAAAAAGAAGACTAAACAAAGTGCAGACGCTCTAGGTAACTGATGAGAAAGTGTGAATAGTTTGCCAGAGCTGGGTGGCCGAGCGGTCTAAGGCGCTGGATTAAGGCTCCAGTCTCTAAGGAGGCGTGGGTTCAAATCCCACCACTGCCATCTTTATTGAGTTTGTTTGCGCAAGCTATCACATGTTCTGCTTTATTTCAGGGTTTTTACTTTCATGTCGCCCATGCAAGGGAGAAAATAAGCAATGTTGTGTGTCACGGATGGGGTTCCAACTCAATAGTGTAGTCCATCGCCTTAACCAACCAGCCACCAAGTCCTGTGCTCCCGCGGTGGCAGTTGCACCTCCTACCGGTGGTTGTTCACATCAAATCCTTGATTGGAAAAAAGGAAAGTTGTGATGGTCTGTGCGACGACCAAGCAGTCCATTTTAACAGTGGGTACTGTGGCCGAGCTGTCCAGAGAACTGGATTTAAGAACCCAGTCTTTCGGTTCAAAGTCCACCGCTGCAACTTTTTCTCAACAGAAAACTGTAATGTAATTTCAAACAAGGCCACCAAGGACACCGGACAAATAAAGGGAATCCAGCCTTTACCCTAAATCCCAAGTCTGTTATTGCAATTATCTGCCATGTTTTTCTAATTCAATCTGCTTCAGACATAAAAGCAGAAACTAATTCTAAGTTTATACGATGGAAGAAAGAGCAACATCAGATAAATTAAGATTTTTAAAAAGAGAATCAAAAAAAGATGAAGGACGCAAGAGCAACATGAGATAGATAAAGATTTTAAAGAAGAAAATGAAAAAGAAGACTAAAATACAAGGAAGTGCAGACGCTCTAGGTAACTGACGAGAAAGTGCAAATAATTTGCCAGAGCTGGGTAGTGTGGCCGAGCGGTCTAAGGCGCTGGATTAAGGCTCCAGTCTCTAAGGAGGCGTGGGTTCAAATCCCACCACTGCCATCTTTAATGAGCTTGTTTGCGCAAGCTGTCACATGTTCTGCTTTATTTTAGGGTTTTTACTTTCATGTCGCCCATGCAAGGGAGAAAAGAAGCAATGTTGTGTGTCACGGATGAGGTTCCAACTCAATAGTGTAGTCCATCGCCTTAAACAACCAGCCACCAAGTCCTGTGCTCCCGCGGTGGCAGTTGCACCTCCTACCGGTGGTTGTTCACATCAAATCCTTGATTGGAAAAAAGGAAAGTTGTGATGGTCTGTGCGACGACCAAGCAGTCCATTTTAACAGTGGGTACTCTGGCCGAGCTGTCCAGAGAACTGGATTTAAGGACCCAGTCTTTCGGTTCAAAGTCCACCGCTGCAACTTTTTCTCAACAGAAAACTGTAATGTAATTTCAAACAAGGCCACCAAGGACACCGGACAAATAAAGGGAATCCAGCCTTTACCCTAAATCCCAAGTCTGTTATTGCAATTATCTGCCATGTTTTTCTAATTCAATCTGCTTCAGACATAAAAGCAGAAACTAATTCTAAGTTTATACGATGGAAGAAAGAGCAACATCAGATAAATTAAGATTTTTAAAAAGAGAATCAAAAAAAGATGAAGGACGCAAGAGCAACGTGAGATAGATAAAGATTTTAAAGAAGAAAATGAAAAAGAAGACTAAAATACAAGGAAGTGCAGACGCTCTAGGTAACTGACGAGAAAGTGCAAATAGTTTGCCAGAGCTGGGTAGTGTGGCCGAGCGGTCTAAGGCGCTGGATTAAGGCTCCAGTCTCTAAGGAGGCGTGGGTTCAAATCCCACCACTGCCATCTTTATTGAGCTTGTTTGCGCAAGCTATCACATGTTCTGCTTTATTTCAGGGTTTTTACTTTCATGTCGCCCATGCAAGGGAGAAAAGAAGCAATGTTGTGTGTCACGGATGGGGTTCCAACTCAATAGTGTAGTCCATCGCCTTAACCAACCAGCCACCAAGTCCTGTGCTCCCGCGGTGGCAGTTGCACCTCCTACCGGTGGTTGTTCACATCAAATCCTTGATTGGAAAAAGGAAAGTTGTGATGGTCTGTGCGACGACCAAGCAGTCCATTTTAACAGTGGGTACTGTGGCCGAGCTGTCCAGAGAACTGGATTTAAGGACCCAGTCTTTCGGTTCAAAGTCCACCGCTGCAACTTTTTCTCAACAGAAAACTGTAATGTAATTTCAAACAAGGCCACCAAGGACACCGGACAAATAAAGGGAATCCAGCCTTTACCCTAAATCCCGAGTCTGTTATTGCAATTATCTGCCATGTTTTTCTAATTCAATCTGCTTCAGACAGAAAAGCAGAAACTAATTCTAAGTTTATACGATGGAAGAAAGAGCAACATCAGATAAATTAAGATTTTTAAAAAGAGAATCAAAAAAAGATGAAGGACGCAAGAGCAACGTGAGATAGATAAAGATTTTAAAGAAGAAAATGAAAAAGAAGACTAAAATACAAGGAAGTGCAGACGCTCTAGGTAACTGACGAGAAAGTGCAAATAATTTGCCAGAGCTGGGTAGTGTGGCCGAGCGGTCTAAGGCGCTGGATTAAGGCTCCAGTCTCTAAGGAGGCGTGGGTTCAAATCCCACCACTGCCATCTTTATTGAGCTTGTTTGCGCAAGCTATCACATGTTCTGCTTTATTTCAGGGTTTTTACTTTCATGTCGCCCATGCAAGGGAGAAAATAAGCAATGTTGTGTGTCACGGATGGGGTTCCAACTCAATAGTGTAGTCCATCGCCTTAACCAACCAGCCACCAAGTCCTGTGCTCCCGCGGTGGCAGTTGCACCTCCTACCGGTGGTTGTTCACATCAAATCCTTGATTGGAAAAAAGGAAAGTTGTGATGGTCTGTGCGACGACCAAGCAGTCCATTTTAACAGTGGGTACTGTGGCCGAGCTGTCCAGAGAACTGGATTTAAGGACCCAGTCTTTCGGAGGTGTGGGTTCAAAGTCCACCGCTGCAACTTTTTCTCAACAGAAAACTGTAATGTAATTTCAAACAAGGCCACCAAGGGCACCGGACAAATAAAGGGAATCCAGCCTTTACCCTAAATCCCGAGTCTGTTATTGCAATTATCTGCCATGTTTTTCTAATTCAATCTGCTTCAGACAGAAAAGCAGAAACTAATTCTAAGTTTATACGATGGAAGAAAGAGCAACATCAGATAAATTAAGATTTTTAAAAAGAGAATCAAAAAAAAGATGAAGGACGCAAGAGCAACGTGAGATAGATAAAGATTTTAAAGAAGAAAATGAAAAAGAAGACTAAAATACAAGGAAGTGCAGACGCTCTAGGTAACTGACGAGAAAGTGCAAATAATTTGCCAGAGCTGGGTAGTGTGGCCGAGCGGTCTAAGGCGCTGGATTAAGGCTCCAGTCTCTAAGGAGGCGTGGGTTCAAATCCCACCACTGCCATCTTTATTGAGCTTGTTTGCGCAAGCTATCACATGTTCTTCTTTATTTCAGGGTTTTTACTTTCATGTCGCCCATGCAAGGGAGAAAATAAGCAATGTTGTGTGTCACGGATGGGGTTCCAACTCAATAGTGTAGTCCATCGCCTTAACCAACCAGCCACCAAGTCCTGTGCTCCCGCGGTGGCAGTTGCACCTCCTACCGGTGGTTGTTCACATCAAATCCTTGATTGGAAAAAAGGAAAGTTGTGATGGTCTGTGCGACGACCAAGCAGTCCATTTTAACAGTGGGTACTGTGGCCGAGCTGTCCAGAGAACTGGATTTAAGGACCCAGTCTTTTCGGTTCAAAGTCCACCGCTGCAACTTTTTCTCAACAGAAAACTGTAATGTAATTTCAAACAAGGCCACCAAGGACACCGGACAAATAAAGGGAATCCAGCCTTTACCCTAAATCCCAAGTCTGTTATTGCAATTATCTGCCATGTTTTTCTAATTCAATCTGCTTCAGACATAAAAGCAGAAACTAATTCTAAGTTTATACGATGGAAGAAAGAGCAACATCAGATAAATTAAGATTTTTAAAAAGAGAATCAAAAAAAGATGAAGGACGCAAGAGCAACATGAGATACATAAAGATTTTAAAGAAGAAAATGAAAAAGAAGACTAAAATACAAGGAAGTGCAGACGCTCTAGGTAACTGACGAGAAAGTGTGAATAGTTTGCCAGAGCTGGGTAGTGTGGCCGAGCGGTCTAAGGCGCTGGATTAAGGCTCCAGTCTCTAAGGAGGCGTGGGTTCAAATCCCACCACTGCCATCTTTATTGAGTTTGTTTGCGCAAGCTATCACATGTTCTGCTTTATTTCAGGGTTTTTACTTTCATGTCGCCCATGCAAGGGAGAAAAGAAGCAATGTTGTGTGTCACGGATGGGGTTCCAACTCAATAGTGTAGTCCATCGCCTTAACCAACCAGCCACCAAGTCCTGTGCCCCTGCGGTGGAAGTTGCACCTCCTACCGGTGGTTGTTCACATCAAATCCTTGATTGGAAAAAAGGAAAGTTGTGATGGTCTGTGCGACGACCAAGCAGTCCATTTTAACAGTGGGTACTGTGGCCGAGCTGTCCAGAGAACTGGATTTAAGGACCCAGTCTTTCGGTTCAAAGTCCACCGCTGCAACTTTTTCTCAACAGAAAACTGTAATGTAATTTCAAACAAGGCCACCAAGGACACCGGACAAATAAAGGGAATCCAGCCTTTACCCTAATTCCCACGTCTGTTATTGCAATTATCTGCCGTGTTTTTCTAATTCAATCTGCTTCAGACATAAAATCAGAAACTAATTCTAAGTTTATACGATGGAAGAAAGAGCAACATCAGATAAATTAAGATTTTTAAAAAGAGAATCAAAAAAGATGAAGGACGCAAGAGCAACATGAGATACATAAAGATTTTAAAGAAGAAAATGAAAAAGAAGACTAAAATACAAGGAAGTGCAGACGCTCTAGGTAACTGACGAGAAAGTGTGAATACTTTGCCAGAGCTGGGTAGTGTGGCCGAGCGGTCTAAGGCGCTGGATTAAGGCTCCAGTCTCTAAGGAGGCGTGGGTTCAAATCCCACCACTGCCATCTTTATTGAGTTTGTTTGCGCAAGCTATCACATGTTCTGCTTTATTTCAGGGTTTTTACTTTCATGTCGCCCATGCAAGGGAGAAAAGAAGCAATGTTGTGTGTCACGGATGGGGTTCCAACTCAATAGTGTAGTCCATCGCCTTAACCAACCAGCCACCAAGTCCTGTGCCCCGCGGTGGCAGTTGCACCTCCTACCGGTGGTTGTTCACATCAAATCCTTGATTGGAAAAAGGAAAGTTGTGATGGTCTGTGCGACGACCAAGCAGTCCATTTTAACAGTGGGTACTGTGGCCGAGCTGTCCAGAGAACTGGATTTAAGGACCCAGTCTTTCGGAGGTGTGGGTTCAAAGTCCACCGCTGCAACTTTTTCTCAACAGAAAACTGTAATGTAATTTCAAACAAGGCCACCAAGGACACCGGACAAATAAAGGGAATCCAGCCTTTACCCTAATTCCCACGTCTGTTATTGCAATTATCTGCCGTGTTTTTCTAATTCAATCTGCTTCAGACATAAAAGCAGAAACTAATTCTAAGTTTATACGATGGAAGAAAGAGCAACATCAGATAAATTAAGATTTTTAAAAAGAGAATCAAAAAAGATGAAGGACACAAGAGCAACATGAGATACATAAAGATTTTAAAGAAGAAAATGAAAAAGAAGACTAAAATACAAGGAAGTGCAGACGCTCTAGGTAACTGACGAGAAAGTGTGAATAGTTTGCCAGAGCTGGGTAGTGTGGCCGAGCGGTCTAAGGCGCTGGATTAAGGCTCCAGTCTCTAAGGAGGCGTGGGTTCAAATCCCACCACTGCCATCTTTATTGAGTTTGTTTGCGCAAGCTATCACATGTTCTGCTTTATTTCAGCGTTTTACTTTCATGTAGGGCAATGCAAGGGAGAAAATAAGCAATGTTGTGTGTCACGAATGGGGTTCCAACTCAATAGTGTAGTCCATCGCCTTAACCAACCAGCCACCAAGTCCTGTGCCCCCGCGGTGTCATTTGCACCTCCTACCGGTGGTTGTTCATGTCAAATCCTTGATTGGAAAAAAGGAAAGTTGTGATGGTCTGTGCGACGACCAAGCAGTCCATTTTAACAGTGGGTACTGTGGCCGAGCTGTCCAGAGAACTGGATTTAAGGACCCAGTCTTTCGGAGGTGTTGGTTCAAAGTCCACCGCTGCAACTTTTTCTCAACAGAAAACTGTAATGTAATTTCAAACAAGGCCACCAAGGACACCGGACAAATAAAGGGAATCCAGCCTTTACCCTAATTCCCACGTCTGTTATTGCAATTATCTGCCGTGTTTTTCTAATTCAATCTGCTTCAGACATAAAATCAGAAACTAATTCTAAGTTTATACGATGGAAGAAAGAGCAACATCAGATAAATTAAGATTTTTAAAAAGAGAATCAAAAAAAGATGAAGGACGCAAGAGCAACATGAGATACATAAAGATTTTAAAGAAGAAAATGAAAAAGAAGACTAAAATACAAGGAAGTGCAGACGCTCTAGGTAACTGATGAGAAAGTGTGAATAATTTGCCAGAGCTGGGTAGTGTGGCCGAGCGGTCTAAGGCGCTGGATTAAGGCTCCAGTCTCTAAGGAGGCGTGGGTTCAAATCCCACCACTGCCATCTTTATTGAGTTTGTTTGCGCAAGCTATCACATGTTCTGCTTTATTTCAGGGTTTTTACTTTCATGTCGCCCATGCAAGGGAGAAAAGAAGCAATGTTGTGTGTCACGGATGGGGTTCCAACTCAATAGTGTAGTCCATCGCCTTAACCAACCAGCCACCAAGTCCTGTGCCCCGCGGTGGCAGTTGCACCTCCTACCGGTGGTTGTTCACATCAAATCCTTGATTGGAAAAAAGGAAAGTTGTGATGGTCTGTGCGACGACCAAGCAGTCCATTTTAACAGTGGGTACTGTGGCCGAGCTGTCCAGAGAACTGGATTTAAGGACCCAGTCTTTCGGTTCAAAGTCCACCGCTGCAACTTTTTCTCAACAGAAAACTGTAATGTAATTTCAAACAAGGCCACCAAGGACACCGGACAAATAAAGGGAATCCAGCCTTTACCCTAAATCCCAGTCTGTTATTGCAATTATCTGCCATGTTTTTCTAATTCAATCTGCTTCAGACATAAAAGCAGAAACTAATTCTAAGTTTATACGATGGAAGAAAGAGCAACATCAGATAAATTAAGATTTTTAAAAAGAGAATCAAAAAAGATGAAGGACGCAAGAGCAACATGAGATAGATAAAGATTTTAAAGAAGAAAATGAAAAAGAAGACTAAAATACAAGGAAGTGCAGACGCTCTAGGTAACTGATGAGAAAGTGCAAATAATTTGCCAGAGCTGGGTAGTGTGGCCGAGCGGTCTAAGGCGCTGGATTAAGGCTCCAGTCTCTAAGGAGGCGTGGGTTCAAATCCCACCACTGCCATCTTTATTGAGTTTGTTTGCGCAAGCTATCACATGTTCTGCTTTATTTCAGGGTTTTTACTTTCATGTCGCCCATGCAAGGGAGAAAAGAAGCAATGTTGTGTGTCACGGATGGGGTTCCAACTCAATAGTGTAGTCCATCGCCTTAACCAACCAGCCACCAAGTCCTGTGCCCCGCGGTGGCAGTTGCACCTCCTACCGGTGGTTGTTCACGTCAAATCCTTGATTGGAAAAAGGAAAGTTGTGATGGTCTGTGCGACGACCAAGCAGTCCATTTTAACAGTGGGTACTGTGGCCGAGCTGTCCAGAGAACTGGATTTAAGGACCCAGTCTTTCGGAGGTGTGGGTTCAAAGTCCAACGCTGCAAGTTTTTCTCAACAGAAAACTGTAATGTAATTTCAAACAAGGCCACCAAGGACACCGGACAAATAAAGGGATTCCAGCCTTTACCCTAATTCCCAAGTCTGTTATTGCAATTATCTTCCGTGTTTTTCTAATTCAATCTGCTTCAGACATAAAAGCAGAAGCTAATTCTAAGTTTATACGATGGAAGAAAGAGCAACATCAGATAAATTAAGATTTTTAAAAAGAGAATAAAAAAAGATGAAGGACGCAAGAGCAACATGAGATACATAAAGATTTTAAAGAAGAAAATGAAAAAGAAGACTAAAATACAAGGAAGTGCAGACGCTCTAGGTAACTGATGAGAAAGTGCAAACAATTTGCCAGAGCTGGGTAGTGTGGCCGAGCGGTCTAAGGCGCTGGATTAAGGCTCCAGTCTCTAAGGAGGCGTGGGTTCAAATCCCACCACTGCCATCTTTATTGAGCTTGTTTGCGCAAGCTATCACATGTTCTGCTTTATTTCAGGGTTTTTACTTTCATGTCGCCCATGCAAGGGAGAAAAGAAGCAATGTTGTGTGTCACGGATGGGGTTCCAACTCAATAGTGTAGTCCATCGCCTTAACCAACCAGCCACCAAGTCCTGTGCTCCCGCGGTGGCAGTTGCACCTCCTACCGGTGGTTGTTCACGTCAAATCCTTGATTGGAAAAAAGGAAAGTTGTGATGGTCTGTGCGACGACCAAGCAGTCCATTTTAACAGTGGGTACTGTGGCCGAGCTGTCCAGAGAACTGGATTTAAGGACCCAGTCTTTCGGAGGTTCGGTTCAAAGTCCACCGCTGCAACTTTTTCTCAACAGAAAACTGTAATGTAATTTCAAACAAGGCCACCAAGGACACCGGACAAATAAAGGGAATCCAGCCTTTACCCTAAATCCCACGTCTGTTATTGCAATTATCTGCCGTGTTTTTCTAATTCAATCTGCTTCAGACATAAAATCAGAAACTAATTCTAAGTTTATACGATGGAAGAAAGAGCAACATCAGATAAATTAAGATTTTTAAAAAGAGAATCAAAAAAAGATGAAGGACGCAAGAGCAACATGAGATACATAAAGATTTTAAAGAAGAAAATGAAAAAGAAGACTAAAATACAAGGAAGTGCAGACGCTCTAGGTAACTGATGAGAAAGTGTGAATAGTTTGCCAGAGCTGGGTAGTGTGGCCGAGCGGTCTAAGGCGCTGGATTAAGGCTCCAGTCTCTAAGGAGGCGTGGGTTCAAATCCCACCACTGCCATCTTTATTGAGTTTGTTTTGCGCAAGCTATCACATGTTCTGCTTTATTTCAGGGTTTTTACTTTCATGTCGCCCATGCAAGGGAGAAAAGAAGCAATGTTGTGTGTCACGGATGGGGTTCCAACTCAATAGTGTAGTCCATCGCCTTAACCAACCAGCCACCAAGTCCTGTGCCCCTGCGGTGGCAGTTGCACATCCTACCGGTGGTTGTTCACATCAAATCCTTGATTGGAAAAAGGAAAGTTGTGATGGTCTGTGCGACGACCAAGCAGTCCATTTTAACAGTGGGTACTGTGGCCGAGCTGTCCAGAGAACTGGATTTAAGGACCCAGTCTTTCGGAGGTTCGGTTCAAAGTCCACCGCTGCAACTTTTTCTCAACAGAAAACTGTAATGTAATTTCAAACAAGGCCACCAAGGACACCGGACAAATAAAGGGAATCCAGCCTTTACCCTAAATCCCACGTCTGTTATTGCAATTATCTGCCATGTTTTTCTAATTCAATCTGCTTCAGACATAAAAGCAGAAACTAATTCTAAGTTTATACGATGGAAGAAAGAGCAACATCAGATAAATTAAGATTTTTAAAAAGAGAATCAAAAAAGATGAAGGACGCAAGAGCAACATGAGATACATAAAGATTTTAAAGAAGAAAATGAAAAAGAAGACTAAAATACAAGGAAGTGCAGACGCTCTAGGTAACTGACGAGAAAGTGCAAATAATTTGCCAGAGCTGGGTAGTGTGGCCGAGCGGTCTAAGGCGCTGGATTAAGGCTCCAGTCTCTAAGGAGGCGTGGGTTCAAATCCCACCACTGCCATCTTTATTGAGTTTGTTTGCGCAAGCTATCACATGTTCTGCTTTATTTCAGGGTTTTTACTTTCATGTCGCCCATGCAAGGGAGAAAAGAAGCAATGTTGTGTGTCACGGATGGGGTTCCAACTCAATAGTGTAGTCCATCGCCTTAACCAACCAGCCACCAAGTCCTGTGCCCCCGCGGTGGCAGTTGCACCTCCTACCGGTGGTTGTTCACGTCAAATCCTTGATTGGAAAAAGGAAAGTTGTGATGGTCTGTGCGACGACCAAGCAGTCCATTTTAACAGTGGGTACTGTGGCCGAGCTGTCCAGAGAACTGGATTTAAGGACCCAGTCTTTCGGTTCAAAGTCCACCGCTGCAACTTTTTCTCAACAGAAAACTGTAATGTAATTTCAAACAAGGCCACCAAGGACACCGGACAAATAAAGGGAATCCAGCCTTTACCCTAATTCCCAGTCTGTTATTGCAATTATCTGCCGTGTTTTTCTAATTCAATCTGCTTCAGACATAAAAGCAGAAACTAATTCTAAGTTTATACGATGGAAGAAAGAGCAACATCAGATAAATTAAGATTTTTAAAAAGAGAATCAAAAAAGATGAAGGACGCAAGAGCAACATGAGATACATAAAGATTTTAAAGAAGAAAATGAAAAAGAAGACTAAAATACAAGGAAGTGCAGACGCTCTAGGTAACTGACGAGAAAGTGTGAATAGTTTGCCAGAGCTGGGTAGTGTGGCCGAGCGGTCTAAGGCGCTGGATTAAGGCTCCAGTCTCTAAGGAGGCGTGGGTTCAAATCCCACCACTGCCATCTTTATTGAGTTTGTTTGCGCAAGCTATCACATGTTCTGCTTTATTTCAGGGTTTTTACTTTCATGTCGCCCATGCAAGGGAGAAAAGAAGCAATGTTGTGTGTCACGGATGGGGTTCCAACTCAATAGTGTAGTCCATCGCCTTAACCAACCAGCCACCAAGTCCTGTGCTCCCGCGGTGGCAGTTGCACCTCCTACCGGTGGTTGTTCACATCAAATCCTTGATTGGAAAAAAGGAAAGTTGTGATGGTCTGTGCGACGACCAAGCAGTCCATTTTAACAGTGGGTACTGTGGCCGAGCTGTCCAGAGAACTGGATTTAAGGACCCAGTCTTTCGGAGGTGTTGGGTTCAAAGTCCACCGCTGCAACTTTTTCTCAACAGAAAACTGTAATGTAATTTCAAACAAGGCCACCAAGGGCACCGGACAAATAAAGGGAATCCAGCCTTTACCCTAATTCACTATTGCAATTATCTGCCGTGTTTTTCTAATTCAATCTGCTTCAGACATAAAAGCAGAAACTAATTCTAAGTTTATACGATGGAAGAAAGAGCAACATCAGATAAATTAAGATTTTTAAAAAGAGAATCAAAAAAAGATGAAGGACGCAAGAGCAACATGAGATACATAAAGATTTTAAAGAAGAAAATGAAAAAGAAGACTAAAACACAAGGAAGTGCAGACGCTCTAGATAACTGACGAGAAAGTGTGAGTACTTTGCCAGAGCTGGGTAGTGTGGCCGAGCGGTCTAAGGCGCTGGATTAAGGCTCCAGTCTCTAAGGAGGCGTGGGTTCAAATCCCACCACTGTCATCTTTATTGAGTTTGTTTGCGCAAGCTATCACATGTTCTGCTTTATTTCAGGGTTTTTACTTTCATGTCGCCCATGCAAGGGAGAAAAGAAGCAATGTTGTGTGTCACGGATGGGGTTCCAACTCAATAGTGTAGTCCATCGCCTTAACCAACCAGCCACCAAGTCCTGTGCTCCCGCGGTGGCAGTTGCACCTCCTACCGGTGGTTGTTCACGTCAAATCCTTGATTGGAAAAAAGGAAAGTTGTGATGGTCTGTGCGACGACCAAGCAGTCCATTTTAACAGTGGGTACTGTGGCCGAGCTGTCCAGAGAACTGGATTTAAGGACCCAGTCTTTCGGTTCAAAGTCCACCGCTGCAACTTTTTCTCAACAGAAAACTGTAATGTAATTTCAAACAAGGCCACCAAGGACACCGGACAAATAAAGGGAATCCAGCCTTTACCCTAATTCCCACGTCTGTTATTGCAATTATCTGCCGTGTTTTTCTAATTCAATCTGCTTCAGACATAAAAGCAGAAACTAATTCTAAGTTTATACGATGGAAGAAAGAGCAACATCAGATAAATTAAGATTTTTAAAAAGAGAATCAAAAAAGATGAAGGATGCAAGAGCAACATGAGATACATAAAGATTTTAAAGAAGAAAATGAAAAAGAAGACTAAAATACAAGGAAGTGCAGACGCTCTAGGTAACTGACGAGAAAGTGTGAATACTTTGCCAGAGCTGGGTAGTGTGGCCGAGCGGTCTAAGGCGCTGGATTAAGGCTCCAGTCTCTAAGGAGGCGTGGGTTCAAATCCCACCACTGCCATCTTTATTGAGTTTGTTTGCGCAAGCTATCACATGTTCTGCTTTATTTCAGGGTTTTTACTTTCATGTCGCCCATGCAAGGGAGAAAAGAAGCAATGTTGTGTGTCACGGATGGGGTTCCAACTCAATAGTGTAGTCCATCGCCTTAACCAACCAGCCACCAAGTCCTGTGCTCCAGGACAAGGTGTCAGTTGCACCTCCTACCGGTGGTTGTTCACAAAGCTTAATCAGTGTCAAATCCTTGATTGGCTTAAAGTGTCCAGGAAAGTTGTGATGGTCTGTGCGATCAGTGTCCAGGACAAGTGACCACAGCAGTCCATTTTAACAGTGGGTACTGTGGCCGACAAGCTGTCCAATCAGTGTCCAGGACAAGGCCTAATCAGTGTCCAGGACAAGGCTTAATCAGTATCTAGGACAAGGCCTAATCAGTGTCCAGGACAAGGCTTAATCAGTGTCCAGGACAAGGCTTAATCAGTGTCCAGGACAAGGCCTAATCAGTGTCCAGGACAAGGCTTAATCAGTGTCCAGGACAAGGCTTAATCAGTGTCCAGGACAAGGTTTAATCAGTGTCCAGGACAAGGCTTAATCAGTATCCAGGACAAGGCCTAATCAGTGTCCAGGACAAGGCTTAATCAGTGTCCAGGACAAGGCATAATCAGTGTCCAGGACAAGGCCTAATCAGTGTCCAGGACAAGGCCTAATCAGTTCCAGGACAAGGCCTAATCAGTGTCCAGGACAAGGCCTAATCAGTGTCCAGGACAAGGCTTAATCAGTGTCCAGGACAAGGCTTAATCAGTGTCCAGAACAATGCCTAATCAGTGTCCAGGACAAGGCATAATCAGTGTCCAGGACAAGGCTTAATCAGTGTCCAGGACAAGGCCTAATCAGTGTCCAGCACAATGCCTAATCAGTGTCCAGGACAAGGCATAATCAGTGTCCAGGAGAATGATTAATCAGTGTCCAGGACAAGGCATAATCAGTGTCCAGGACAAGGCCTAATCAGTGTCCAGAACAAGGCTTAATCAGTGTCCAGGACAAGGCATAATCAGTGTTCAGGACAAGGCTTAATCAGTGTCCAGGACAAGGCCTAATCAGTGTCCAGGACAAGGCCTAATCAGTGTCCAGGACAAGGCCTAATCAGTGTCCAGGACAAGGCATAATCAGTGTCCAGGACAAGGCCTAATCAGTGTCCAGGACAAGGCCTAATCAGTGTCCAGTAAAAAAATGCATTTGACTGCTTGGCTTATTGTTTACCCAGTGTCGTGTCTTTGGCTATGCCGGATTAAGTGATATGACATGCTATTCTATAAAATCATTTCTCCGTAATTAATATTACCTGATTGAGCTAATCATGTAAATGTAATTAACTAGAGAGTCGGGGCACCACAAAATAATATTTATAGAGCTGTTATCTTCCGAATAAACTCTTAAAGACCTAGTAATATTTTACATCAATAGCAGTCAATATTAATCGTCACCTTAATTCAGTCTCATCTGAAAGTTGTAAATTCTTGGTTATCTTCATGAACCCTGGCAAACAAGTTGAATCAGCAATACAAAATTGGGTTTAATTATTTATTTACTAAATACCTAACTAAACACATAGAATTATATACACATAATTAATCATACCTGGATTACAAATTACGTCATGAAGGAAAACGTCCTAGCGGGCGGAACAGATATGACAGCTGGTTACACAAAAGAAAAGGGCTGGGTTTGAGTGAAAGATCGGGAAGACTGAGAGACAAAGGGAGAAGCTGTGTATACAGTATTTTATGCATTCTAAATTACTGCCCATTTGGAAAATGCAATAAATATTTACTCTGAGCTGCGCTTCGCTAGGTTGGTGGTACATGTAAGGCCGTGTTGCCAAACCGAGTCCTTTGAAGAATGTCTCTGGTGGTCAATTGAATACGTTGTAGTAATGTCGTTGTGTGATAGATGGGATACTCTGTCTGTTCCTTCCTAACCCTCGTTTGCAGCTGCTGTTGCTAACTCAACGGCTAGGAGGTATCACTTCTGTAGTGAATAAGAGTTCAAAGTTATTTTTTTCACCTTTATTTAACCAGGTAGGCTAGTTGAGAACAAGTTCTCATTTGCAACTGCGACCTGGCCAAGATAAAGCATAGCAGTGTGAACAGACAACACAGAGTTACACATGGAGTAAACAATTAACAAGTCAATACCATTCGCAACCAAAGCTCACGCTGATGTTGGCTTCGTTCTGTGGCTTCATTCTGTGAACCATTCTGACATCGGACCGTCGTCCTCACATCCTCGGAACAGGAGGTTACATTTTGTCATCAAGGCTTTATATAGGAAGGGAGAGGAGGGCGTGTTTGAAGAGTTTTATAGCCATGTCCCTTCACAGGGGTGAGGCACTGATTGAGCAGAGCCCTCCCAATCTCTCATTTGGAAGCTAAAAGTACATGTAATCTCTTCACCAATCATTTTTATAGTCAAACATTTCAATTGAACAACAATTCCATGTGAATCCGATAACTACAATGTGTAGACTTTCCACTGTAGAGTTTATGTCATCTTATCATTGATGAGAATGTCTCAGATGAAACCGAACTGACATCATATTCATTAAGTACCACTGCATATGTTCAATTGGTCAGATTACCAGAATATAGTTAATTCCCCCCCACCTTCTGATGTTCCCAGAATCTCTATGTTAACCAATGGGTTTTCAAATTTCACATCAGTAGGGTAGAGAGAGGCAAAAGGGGGAAGAGGTATTTATGACTGTCATAAACCTACCCACAGGCCAACGTCATGACACCAGTAACTAATGGGAACTGTGTAATCCTGTTCTATACACCAGGTCATATTGTTTACCCAGACATACCCATTGGGTTACCTCATTGGGTTACCTCCCACCATTCTACCCAGACATACCCATACCGATTGGGTTACCTCCCACCATTCTACCCAGACATACCCATTGGTTACCTCTCACCATTCTACCCAGTTACCCCTCCCACCATTCACAGACATTCTACCCAGACATACCCATTGGGTTAACTCTCACCATTCTACCCAGACATACCCATTGGGTTAACTCTCACCATTCTACCCATTGGGTTACCTCTCACCATTCTACCCAGACATACCCACCATTCTACTCTCACCATTCTACCCAGACATCCCCAGACCATTCTACCCAGACATACCCATTGGGTTACCTCTCACCATTCTACCCAGACACACCCATTCTACCCAGACATACCCATTGGGTTACCATTCTACCCAGACATCCCCATTGGGTTACCTCTCACCATTCTACCCAGACACACCCATTGGGTTACCTCCCACCATTCAGACATACCCATTGGGTTACCTCTCACCATTCTACCCAGACATACCCATTGGGTTACCTCTCACCATTCTACCCAGACATACCCATTGGGTTACCATTCTACCCAGACATACCCATTGGGTTACCTTAATGTCTCAAGATGAAAAAAACTCAAATAGGCCTATTTTTTTAAGGAAGTTTTCATATAAACTATTTGGTTTCAGGCATAAACAAAAACCAAAATTCTCAGTCAAAAACAGAACACAGGCTCTATTCTCTCGTGTGGAGAGTGGTAGTGCTCCTCTTCTCTAACTGGTTAAAACATGTTCCACAGTGGGACCAGTGGTAGTGCTCCTCTTCTCTAACTGGTTAAAACATGTTCCACAGTGGGACCAGTGGTAGTGCTCCTCTTCTCTAACTGGTTAAAACATGTTCCACAGTGGGACCAGTGGTAGTGCTCCTCTTCTCTAACTGGTTAAAACATGTTCCACAGTGGGACCAGTGGTAGTGCTCCTCTTCTCTAACTGGTTAAAACATGTTCCACAGCAGGACCAGTGGTAGTGCTCCTCTTCTCTAACTGGTTAAAACATGTTCCACAGCAGGACCAGTGGTAGTGCTCCTCTTCTCTAACTGGTTAAAACATGTTCCACAGCAGGACCAGTGGTAGTGCTCCTCTTCTCTAACTGGTTAAAACATGTTCCACAGCTGGACCAGTGGTAGTGCTCCTCTTCTCTAACTGGTTGTAGTGCTCCTGTTATCTGTCAGTCCACTCATGTGACTCCAGACTCCCTAACCTGGCAAAAGTATATTCATATTAGGAGCAGTGGAAAGGCTTTTCTCCAGAGTGTATTATTACATGTATTTTCAGGTTAACTAACATGGTAACACACTCTCCACTGTAGGGACATAAAGGCTTTGTTCTCAACTATCTTCATACCATCTATTTGAGAGATCCCGTCACCACACTAAGAACATTGGGTAAGCTTTTCCCCTCTGTGTATTCTCTTATGGTTTTTTAGGTACCGTGACTTAACATAACTCTTTCCACGTTGGGAACAGTGGTAAGGTTTTTCTCCAGTGTGTATTCTCTCATGCTCTTTTAGTTATCGTGACTTAACATAACTCTTTCCACATTGGGAACAGTGGTAAGGTTTTTCTCCTATGTGTGTTGTCTCGTGAGTATTTAGGTCCCCTGATCGTGAAAATCTCTTTCCACAGTGGAAACAGTGATAAGGCGTTTCTTCTGTATGTGTCCACTCGTGCTTTTTAAATGCCCCAACTGAGTAAAACTCTTTCCACAATGGGAACATTGGTAAGGCTTTTCTCCAGTGTGTATTCTCTCATGCCTTTTCAGGTTAGCTACCACGGTAAAACTCTTTCCACACTGGGGACATTGGAAAGGCTTTTCTCCTGTGTGTGTTCTCTCATGAGCTTTTAGGTCCACTGACCGTGAAAATCTATTTTCACATTGGAAGCAGTGGTAAGGTTTTTTCCCTGTGTGTGTCCACTCATGCTGTTTTAGGTTCCCTAACTGAGTAAAACTCTTTCCACATTGGGAACAGTGATAAGGCTTTTCTCCAGTGTGTATTCTCTCATGTCTTTTCAGGTTAGCTACCACGGTAAAACTCTTTCCACAATGGGAACATTGGAAAGGCTTTTCTCCTGTGTGTGTCCTCTCATGCCGTTTTAGGTACCCTAACCAGGTAAAACTCTTTCCACAGTGGGAGCAGTGATGTTTTCTTGCTGGTTTGGGCGTCTCTGGGTCTGGTGCCACTGAAGGACTCTTCCCGCTGTCAGAGTGAGTGTCTGGTCTCTCTCCTGCCAAAAACAGACAGAGTATCTTGTTAAACAAAGAACTGAATGAAACCTTCACATGATAAAACTGTCTTCCTATGGAGGTTTAATCCAGACTAGATCCCTCAATAAAAGAGAGCGTGTAGTGACAAAGTGGTTGTAGGGTAAATCCAAATCATTGTTGAAAGCATCCCTTTCGATATATATATATATATATGTTATTGTTTTTTAAATTAAATTTCCATACATGTTTGCCAATGGAAGTAGTGCTCAGAAATATATATATATATATATATCTATAACTCAAACGGTAAGATGTGTTGGGATACATTTTGCCCTCACTATCCATTAGAAGCAGACTTAAACTGACCCTAAAATATGTACTCTTTTTATTCTGTTAATGACTTATGTATTTTTTAAAAAAAAATTTATTAAATTTCCATACATGTTTGCCAATGGAAGTAGTGCTCAGAAAGTGACTTGTTGGACTGTCATTACAACAGCGTTTTGCCTACAACAAAATCCCTCTTTTGCATACTAATAAGTCTTGTAAAAATGTGTTTTGTTTCGTTGCATTGAAAGTTGTTCATATCCACCCCCAGGAAGAATATGACACTTTTTGTTTTACAATTTCTGACAAGCGAACACTTAGATATGGTCATTTTCACATTTTTTATATAAATTCTTAGAATGTTTGGGAATTACCTAATTAACTAAGGCATGTGAACATTCCATAGCAAAACAGAGAGGGAAAGGGGCCGTGTGTTAATAGACTCTGCAGTAAATAAAAACCTAATAAAAACACCTGTCTCGTCCAGGACCCAGAGTCTACGCGGTGCGCTATAGCCAATCAGAGCTACAGTAGATCTTTATACAAACGAGTACTTTGCTACACGGGCCCTGACATCATTCACTTTGAACTGGACTGTGTGTTTACAGGTAGGACCCAGAGTCTACACGGTGCGCTATAGCCAATCAGAGCTACAGTAGATCTTTACACAGAGTCTACACGGTGCGCTATAGCCAATCAGAGCTACAGTCGATCTTTATACAAACGAGCCATTTGCTACACGGGCCCTGACATCATTCACTTTGAACTGGACTGTGTGTTTACAGGTAGGACCCAGAGTCTACACGGTGCGCTATAGCCAATCAGAGCTACAGTAGATCTTTACACAAATGAGCCATTTGCTACACGGGCCCTGACATCATTCACTTTGAACTGGACTGTGTGTTTACAGGTAGGACCCAGAGTCTACACGGTGCACTATAGCCAATCAGAGCTACAGTAGATCTTTACACAGAGTCTACACGGTGCGCTATAGCCAATCAGAGCTACAGTCGATCTTTATACAAACGAGCCATTTGCTACACGGGCCCTGACATCATTCACTTTGAACTGGACTGTGTGTTTCCAACTGTAGATCATTAGAACACATTAGGAAAAAAGCCACAAAATGCAACTGAATGGATTTCTGTAACTATGGAAACACCACGGGAGTCCTCTTTACATTTGGGAACTTTTACAGTCCTGTTGATCAAACAACCATGAAAATGTAGGCTTATATTTCCCCATATGCACAACAACAAGATCAACAACTAATTATAGCCAGACCAAGGATGAGCTAAAAATCTAACGAAGAAACATGAGATAAAACTGACTGATATTATGATTGACTGTTTGCTTCATATCTGCAAAATAGTTTTTTAAAACATAAACAGTTCCATTTCAAAGTGGCAGAAAAATGATATATAAGTATAACAAAATATAAGTGTTGATATCAGTTGGCCTTTACTTCAATATTGTGTTTTGATGTATTTCTGATACCTTCTATGGGGTCTCAGAGGTCCTTTAGGGTTCTCCAAGGTTCTCCATGGTTCTCTAAGGTTCCCCTTTTCATCTGTTTGACAATAAATCACTGCCTTTACTTAGTCCTAATTTATAGGGAGGGAAAATGGTTTAAATGTATATAGGCCGTAATAACAAAATACAATATTTTAGCTTTCATTTGATACCCAATTTCACATGAACTTCTCGTTGGTGCTCACAGGTCCTCTCACAGGTCCTCTCACAGGTCCTCTCACAGGTCCTCTCACAGGTCCTCTCACAGGTCCTCTCACAGGTCCTCTCACAGGTCCTCTCACAGGTCCTCTCACAGGTCCTCTCACAGGTCCTCTCACAGGTTCTCTCACAGGTCTCACAGGTCCTCTCACAGGTCCTCTCACAGGTCCTCTCACAGGTCCTCTCACAGGTCCTCTCACAGGTCCTCTCACAGGTCCTCTCACAGGTCCTCTCACAGGTCCTCTCACAGGTCCTCTCACAGGTCCTCTCACAGGTCCTCTCACAGGTCCTCTCACAGGTCTCTCACAGGTCCTCTCACAGGTCCTCTCACAGGTTCTCTCACAGGTCCTCTCACAGGTTCTCTCACAGGTCCTCTCACAGGTCCTCTCACAGATCCTCTCACAGGTCCTCTCACAGGTCCTCTCACAGGTCCTCTCACAGGTCCTCTCACAGGTCCTCTCACAGGTCCTCTCACAGGTCCTCTCACAGGTCCTCTCACAGGTTCTCTCACAGGTCCTCTCACATGGAAATGACCATATCGGTTTTACCATTTAGAAATTAAATCACGATGTGCATCTAGTCTCCGCCATTTAAAAGGTGTCATAAGTACTTGGACAAATTCACTTAGGCCTGTACGTGTATTAAAGTAGTCAAACGTGTAGTGTTTGGTCCCATATTCATACCACGCAAAAATCCTCGTCAAGTTTGTGACTCAACAAACTTGTCGGATGCAAATTTGTTTTGGTTGTGTTTTAGATGATGTTGTGCCTAATATAAATAAATGTTAAATAATGTATTGGGTCATTTTGGAGGGACTTTAATTGTAAACAAGAATAGTATATGTTTCTGAACACTTCTATATTCATGTGGATGCTACTATGGTTAAGGATCATCACGAATGAATCATGAATAATGATGAGTGAGAAAGTTAGAGGCATGAATATCATACCACACAAAAATACTAATTTCCCCTGTTATTGGTAAGGATGAGAGGTTAGCATGTCTTAGGGGTCTGAGGTTTATTCCTCTGTAATGGTGAGAAGTTAGCATGTCTTAGGGGGTCTGAGGTTTATTCCTCTGTAATGGTGAGAGGTTAGCATGTCTGAGGGAGTCTGAGGTTTATCCCTCTGTAATGGTGAGAGGTTAGCATGTCTTAGGGGGTCTGAGGTTTATTCCTCTGTAATGGTGAGAGGTTAGCATGTCTTAGGGGGTCTGAGGTTTATTCCTCTGTAATGGTGAGAGGTTAGTATGTCTTAGGGGTCTGAGGTTTCTTCCTCTGTAATGGTGAGAGGTTTATCCCTCTGTAATGGTGAGGTTAGCATGTCTTAGGGGGTCTGAGGTTTATTCCTCTGTAATGGTGATGAGGGGTTGAGGTATGTAATGGTGAGAGGTTAGCATGTCTTAGGGGTCTGAGGTTTATTCCTCTGTAATGGTGAGATGTTAGCATGTCTTAGGGGTCTGAGGTTTATTCCTCTGTAATGGTGTGAGGTTAGCATGTCTTAGGGGGTCTGAGGTTTATTCCTCTGTAATGGTGAGAGGTTAGCATGTCTTAGGGGGTCTGAGGTTTATTCTTCTGTAATGGTGAGAGGTTAGCATGTCTTCGGGGGTCTGAGGTTTATTCCTCTGTAATGGTGAGAGGTTAGCATGTCTTAGGGGTCTGAGGTTTATCCCTCTGTAATGGTGAGAGGTTAGCATGTCTTAGGGGTCTGAGGTTTATTCCTCTGTAATGGTGAGATGTTAGCATGTCTTAGGGGGTCTGAGGTTTATTCCTTTGTAATGGTGTGAGGTTAGCATGTCTTAGGGGGTCTGAGGTTTATTCCTCTGTAATGGTGAGAGGTTAGCATGTCTTAGGGGGTCTGAGGTTTATTCTTCTGTAATGGTGAGAGGTTAGCATGTCTTCGGGGGTCTGAGGTTTATTCCTCTGTAATGGTGAGAGGTTAGCATGTCTTAGGGGGTCTGAGGTTTATTCCTCTGTAATGGTGAGAGGTTTATTCCTCTGTAATGGTGAGAGGTTAGCATGTCTGAGGGAGTCTGAGGTTTATTCCTCTGTAATGGTGAGAGGTTAGCATGTCTGAGGTAGTCTGAGGTTTATTCCTCTGTAATGGTGAGAGGTTAGCATGTCTTAGGGGTCTGAGGTTTATTCCTCTGTAATGGTGAGAGGTTAGCATGTCTGAGGGGGTCTGAGGTTTATTCCTCTGTAGTGGTGAGAGGTTTATTCCTCTGTAATGGTAAGAGGTGTATTCCTCTGTAATGGTGAGAGGTTTATTCCTCTGTAATGGTGAGAGGTTAGCATGTCTGAGGGGGTCTGAGGTTTATTCCTCTGTAATGGTGAGAGGTTAGCATGTCTTAGGGGGTCTGAGGTTTATGCCTCTGTAATGGTGAGAGGTTAGCATGTCTTAGGGAGTCTGATGTTTATTCCTCTGTAATGGTGAGAGGTTAGCATGTCTTAGGGAGTTTGAGGTTTATTCCTCTGTAATGGTGAGAAGTTAGCATGTCTGAGGTTTATTCCTCTGTAATGGTGAGAGGTTAGCATGTCTGAGGTTTATTCCTCTGTAATGGTGAGAGGTTTATTCCTCTGTAATGGTGAGAGGTTTATTCCTCTGTAATGGTGAGAGGTTTATTCCTCTGTAATGGTGAGAGGTTAGCATGTCTTAGGGGGTCTGAGGTTTATTCCTCTGTAATGGTGAGAGGTTTATTCCTCTGTAATGGTGAGAGGTTAGCATGTCTTAGGGGGTCTGAGGTTTATTCCTCTGTAATGGTGAGAAGTTAGCATGTCTTAGGGGTCTGAGGTTTATCCCTCTGTAATGGTGAGAGGTTAGCATGTCTTAGGGGGTCTGAGGTTTATTCCTCTGTAATGGTGAGAGGTTTATTCCTCTGTAATGGTGAGAGGTTTATTCCTCTGTAATGGTGAGAGGTTAGCATGTCTTAGGGGGTCTGAGGTTTATTCCTCTGTAATGGTGAGAAGTTAGCATGTCTTAGGGGTCTGAGGTTTATTCCTCTGTAATGGTGAGAGGTTTATCCCTCTGAAATGGTGAGAGGTTAGCATGTCTGAGGGGGTCTGAGGTTTATCCCTCTGTAATGGTGAGAGGTTAGCATGTCTTAGGGGGTCTGAGGTTTATCCCTCTGTAATGGTGAGATGTTAGCATGTCTTAGGGGTCTGAGGTTTATGCCTCTGTAATGGTGAGAGGTTAGCATGTCTGAGGGAGTCTGAGGTTTATTCCTCTGTAATGGTGAGAGGTTTATTCCTATGTAATGGTGAGAGGTTAGCATGTCTTAGGGGTCTGAGGTTTATTCCTCTGTAATGGTGAGAGGTTTATTCCTCTGTAATGGTGAGAGGTTAGCATGTCTGAGGGGTCTGAGGTTTATTCCTCAGTAATGGTGAGGTTAGCATGTCTTAGGGGTCTGAGGTTTATTCCTCTGTAATGGTGAGAGGTTAGCATGTCTTAGGGGTCTGAGGTTTATCCTCTGTAATGGTGAGAGGTTATTCCTATGTCTGAGAGGGGTCTGAGGTTTATTCCTCTGTAATGGTGAGAGGTTTATTCCTCTGTAATGGTGAGAGGTTAGCATGTCTGAGGGGTCTGAGGTTTATTCCTCAGTAATGGTGAGAGGTTAGCATGTCTTAGGGGGTCTGAGGTTTATTCCTCTGTAATGGTGAGAGGTTAGCATGTCTTAGGGGGTCTGAGGTTTATTCCTCTGTAATGGTGAGAGGTTAGCATGTCTGAGGGGTCTGAGGTTTATTCCTCAGTAATGGTGAGAGGTTAGCATGTCTGAGGGGTCTGAGGTTTATTCCTCAGTAATGGTGAGAGGTTTATTCCTATGTAATGGTGAGAGGTTAGCATGTCTTAGGGGTCTGAGGTTTATTCCTCTGTAATGGTGAGAGGTTTATTCCTCTGTAATGGTGAGAGGTTAGCATGTCTGAGGGGTCTGAGGTTTATTCCTCAGTAATGGTGAGAGGTTAGCATGTCTTAGGGGGTCTGAGGTTTATCCCTCTGTACTGGTGAGAGGTTTATTCCTATGTAATGGTGAGAGGTTAGCATGTCTTAGGGGTCTGAGGTTTATTCCTCTGTAATGGTGAGAGGTTTATTCCTCTGTAATGGTGAGAGGTTAGCATGTCTGAGGGGTCTGAGGTTTATTCCTCAGTAATGGTGAGAGGTTAGCATGTCTTAGGGGGTCTGAGGTTTATTCCTCTGTAATGGTGAGAGGTTAGCATGTCTGAGGGGTCTGAGGTTTATTCCTCTGTAATGGTGAGAGGTTAGCATGTCTGAGGGGTCTGAGGTTTATTCCTCAGTAATGGTGAGAGGTTAGCATGTCTTAGGGGGTCTGAGGTTTATTCCTCTGTAATGGTGAGAGGTTAGCATGTCTGAGGGGTCTGAGGTTTATTCCTCAGTAATGGTGAGAGGTTAGCATGTCTGAGGGGTCTGAGGTTTATTCCTCAGTAATGGTGAGAGGTTAGCATGTCTGAGGGGTCTGAGGTTTATTCCTCAGTAATGGTGAGAGGTTAGCATGTCTGAGGGAGTCTGAGGTTTATGCCTCAGTAATGGTGAGAGGTTTATTCCTCAGTAATGGTGAGAGGTTAGCATGTCTGAGGGGTCTGAGGTTTATTCCTCAGTAATGGTGAGAGGTTAGCATGTCTGAGGGGTCTGAGGTTTATTCCTCAGTAATGGTGAGAGGTTAGCATGTCTGAGGGAGTCAGGTTTATTCCTCAGTAATGGTGAGAGGTTAGCATGTCTTAGGGGTCTGAGGTTTATCCCTCTGTAATGGTGAGAGGTTAGCATGTCTGAGGGGTCTGAGGTTTATTCCTCAGTAATGGTGAGAGGTTAGCATGTCTGAGGGGTCTGAGGTTTATTCCTCTGTAATGGTGAGAGGTTAGCATGTCTGAGGGAGTCTGAGGTTTATTCCTCTGTAATGGTGAGAGGTTAGCATGTCTTAGGGGTCTGAGGTTTATTCCTCAGTAATGGTGAGAGGTTAGCATGTCTTAGGGGTCTGAGGTTTATTCCTCAGTAATGGTGAGAGGTTAGCATGTCTGAGGGAGTCTGAGGTTTATTCCTCTGTAATGGTGAGAGGTTAGCATGTCTGAAGGAGTCTGAGGTTTATTCCTCTGTAATGGTGAGAGGTTAGCATGTCTTAGGGGTCTGAGGTTTATTCCTCAGTAATGGTGAGAGGTTAGCATGTCTGAGGGGTCTGAGGTTTATTCCTCAGTAATAGTGAGAGGTTAGCATGTCTGAGGGGTCTGAGGTTTATTCCTCAGTAATGGTGAGAGGTTAGCATGTCTTAGGGGTCTGAGGTTTATTCCTCAGTAATGGTGAGAGGTTAGCATGTCTGAGGGGTCTGAGGTTTATTCCTCTGTAATGGTGAGAGGTTTATTCCTCTGTAATGGTGAGAGGTTAGCATGTCTGAGGGGTCTGAGGTTTATTCCTCAGTAATGGTGAGAGGTTTATTCCTCAGTAATGGTGAGAGGTTAGCATGTCTGAGGGGTCTGAGGTTTATTCCTCAGTAATGGTGAGAGGTTAGCATGTCTGAGGGGTCTGAGGTTTATGCCTCTGTAATGGTGAGAGGTTAGCATGTCTGAGGGAGTCTGAGGTTTATGCCTCTGTAATGGTGAGAGGTTAGCATGTCTTAGGGAGTCTGATGTTTATTCCTCTGTAATGG
The DNA here is from genome assembly GCF_021184085.1 of Oncorhynchus gorbuscha. NCBI lineage: Eukaryota > Metazoa > Chordata > Actinopteri > Salmoniformes > Salmonidae > Oncorhynchus > Oncorhynchus gorbuscha. Next base: position 1,824,486 of record NC_060190.1, read on the forward strand.
TGAGAGGTTAGCATGTCTTAGGGGTCTGAGGTTTATTCCTCAGTAATGGTGAGAGGTTAGCATGTCTGAGGGGTCTGAGGTTTATTCCTCAGTAATGGTGAGAGGTTAGCATGTCTGAGGGGTCTGAGGTTTATTCCTCAGTAATGGTGAGAGGTTAGCATGTCTTAGGGGGTCTGAGGTTTATTCCTCAGTAATGGTGAGAGGTTAGCATGTCTTAGGGGTCTGAGGTTTATTCCTCTGTAATGGTGAGAGGTTAGCATGTCTGAGGGGTCTGAGGTTTATTCCTCAGTAATGGTGAGAGGTTAGCATGTCTTAGGGGTCTGAGGTTTATTCCTCAGTAATGGTGAGAGGTTTATTCCTCAGTAATGGTGAGAGGTTAGCATGTCTGAGGGGTCTGAGGTTTATTCCTCAGTAATGGTGAGAGGTTAGCATGTCTTAGGGGTCTGAGGTTTATTCCTCAGTAATGGTGAGAGGTTTATTCCTCAGTAATGGTGAGAGGTTAGCATGTCTGAGGGGTCTGAGGTTTATTCCTCAGTAATGGTGAGAGGTTAGCATGTCTGAGGGGTCTGAGGTTTATTCCTCAGTAATGGTGAGAGGTTAGCATGTCTTAGGGGGTCTGAGGTTTATTCCTCAGTAATGGTGAGAGGTTAGCATGTCTGAGGGGTCTGAGGTTTATTCCTCAGTAATGGTGAGAGGTTAGCATGTCTGAGGGGTCTGAGGTTTATCCCTCTGTAATGGAGAGAGGTTAGCATGTCTGAGGGGTCTGAGGTTTATTCATTTACATTACATTTAAGTCATTTAGCAGACGCTCTTATCCAGAGCGACTTACAAATTGGTGCATTCACCTTATGACATCCAGTGGAACAACCACTTTACAATAGTGCATCTAAATATTTTAAGGGGGGTGAGAAGGATTACTTTATCCTATCCTAGGTATTCCTTAAAGAGGTGGGGTTTCAGGTGTCTCCGGAAGGTGGTGATTGACTCCGCTGTCCTGGCGTCGTGAGGGAGTTTGTTCCACCATTGGGGAGCCAGAGCAGCGAACAGTTTTGACTGAGCTGAGCGGGAACTGTACTTCCTCAGTGGTAGGGAGGCGAGCAGGCCAGAGGTGGATGAAGCAGTGCCCTTATTTGGGTGTAGGGCCTGATCAGAGCCTGGAGGTACTGAGGTGGTTCCCTCACAGCTCCGTAGGCAAGCACCATGGTCTTGTAGCGGATATTCAACTGGAAGCCAGTGGAGAGAGCGGAGGAGCGGGGTGACGTGAGAACTTGGGAAGGTTGAACACTAGACGGGCTGCGTTCTGGATGAGTTGTAGGGGTTTAATGGCACAGGCAGGGAGCCCAGCCAACAGCGAGTTGCAGTAATCCAGACGGGAGATGACAAGTGCCTGGATTAGGACCTGCGCCGCTTCCTGTGTGAGGCAGGGGTACTCTGCGGATGTTGTAGAGCATGAACCTACAGGAACGGGCCACCGCCTTGATATTAGTTGAGAACGACAGTTTGTTGTCCAGGATCACGCCAAGGTTCTTAGCGCTCTGGGAGGAGGACACAATGGAGTTGTCAACCGTGATGGCGAGATCATGGAACGGGCAGTCCTTCCCGGGAGGAAGAGCAGCTCCGTCTTGCCTGAGTTCAGCTTGGGTGGTGATCCGTCATCCACACTGATATGTCTGCCAGACATGCAGAGATGCGATTCGCCACCTGGTCATCAGAAGGGGGAAAGGAGAAGATTAATTGTGTGTCGTCTGCATAGCAATGATAGGAGAGACCATGTGAGGTTATGACAGAGCCAAGTGACTTGGTGTATAGCGAGAATAGGAGAGGGCCTAGAACAGAGCCCTGGGGGACACCAGTGGTGAGAGCGCGTGGTGAGGAGACAGATTCTCGCCACGCCACCTGGTAGGAGCGACCTGTCAGGTAGGACGCAATCCAAGCGTGGGCCGCGCCGGAGATGCCCAACTCGGAGAGGGTGGAGAGGAGGATCTGATGGTTCACAGTATCGAAGGCAGCCGATAGGTCTAGAAGGATGAGAGCAGAGGAGAGAGAGTTAGCTTTAGCGGTGCGGAGCGCCTCCGTGATACAGAGAAGAGCAGTCTCAGTTGAATGACTAGTCTTGAAACCTGACTGATTTGGATCAAGAAGGTCATTCTGAGAGAGATAGCGGGAGAGCTGACCAAGGACGGCACGTTCAAGAGTTTTGGAGAGAAAAGAAAGAAGGGATACTGGTCTGTAGTTGTTGACATCGGAGGGATCGAGTGTGAGGTTTTTCAGAAGGGGTGCAACTCTCGCTCTCTTGAAGACGGAAGGGAGGTTTAGCCAGCGGTCAGGGATAAGTTGATGAGCGAGGTGAGGTAAGGGAGAAGGTCTCCGGAAATGGTCTGAGCGGGCAGGTTGTTGGGCGGCCGGCCGTCACAATGCGAGATTTCATCTGGAGAGAGAGGGTTTATTCCTCAGTAATGGTGAGAGGTTTATCCCTCAGTAATGGTGAGAGGTTAGCATGTCTGAGGTTTATTCCTCAGTAATGGTGAGAGGTTAGCATGTCTGAGGTTTATTCCTCAGTAATGGTGAGAGGTTAGCATGTCTTAGGGGTCTGAGGTTTATTCCTCTGTAATGGTGAGAGGTTAGCATGTCTGAGGGAGTCTGAGGTTTATTCCTCAGTAATGGTGAGAGGTTAGCATGTCTTAGGGGTCTGAGGTTTATTCCTCTGTAATGGTGAGAGGTTAGCATGTCTGAGGGGTCTGAGGTTTATTCCTCAGTAATGGTGAGAGGTTTATTCCTCAGTAATGGTGAGAGGTTTATTCCTCTGTAATGGTGAGAGGTTAGCATGTCTGAGGGAGTCTGAGGTTTATGCCTCTGTAATGGTGAGAGGTTAGCATGTCTGAGGGGTCTGAGGTTTATTCCTCTGTAATGGTGAGAGGTTAGCATGTCTGAGGGAGTCTGAGGTTTATTCCTCAGTAATGGTGAGAGGTTAGCATGTCTGAGGGAGTCTGAGGTTTATTCCTCTGTAATGGTGAGAGGTTAGCATGTCTTAGGGGGTCTGAAGTTTATGCCTCTGTAATGGTGAGAGGTTAGCATGTCTGAGGGAGTCTGAGGTTTATTCCTCGGTAATGGTGAGAGGTTAGCATGTCTGAGGGGTCTGAGGTTTATTCCTCAGTAATGGTGAGAGGTTAGCATGTCTGAGGGAGTCTGAGGTTTATTCCTCTGTAATGGTGAGAGGTTTATTCCTCAGTAATGGTGAGAGGTTTATTCCTCTGTAATGGTGAGAGGTTTATTCCTCAGTAATGGTGAGAGGTTAGCATGTCTGAGGGGTCTGAGGTTTATTCCTCAGTAATGGTGAGAGGTTAGCATGTCTTAGGGGGTCTGAGGTTTATTCCTCAGTAATGGTGAGAGGTTTATCCCTCAGTAATGGTGAGAGGTTAGCATGTCTGAGGTTTATTCCTCAGTAATGGTGAGAGGTTAGCATGTCTGAGGGGTCTGAGGTTTATTCCTCAGTAATGGTGAGAGGTTAGCATGTCTGAGGGGTCTGAGGTTTATTCCTCAGTAATGGTGAGAGGTTTATCCCTCTGTAATGGTGAGAGGTTAGCATGTCTGAGGGAGTCTGAGGTTTATTCCTCTGTAATGGTGAGAGGTTAGCATGTCTGAGGGGTCTGAGGTTTATTCCTCAGTAATGGTGAGAGGTTTATTCCTCTGTAATGGTGAGAGGTTAGCATGTCTGAGGGAGTCTGAGGTTTATTCCTCTGTAATGGTGAGAGGTTAGCATGTCTGAGGGGTCTGAGGTTTATTCCTCAGTAATGGTGAGAGGTTTATTCCTCAGTAATGGTGAGAGGTTTATTCCTCTGTAATGGTGAGAGGTTAGCATGTCTGAGGTTTATTCCTCAGTAATGGTGAGAGGTTAGCATGTCTGAGGGGTCTGAGGTTTATTCCTCTGTAATGGTGAGAGGTTAGCATGTCTTAGGGGTCTGAGGTTTATTCCTCAGTAATGGTGAGAGGTTTATTCCTCTGTAATGGTGAGAGGTTAGCATGTCTTAGGGGTCTGAGGTTTATTCCTCTGTAATGGTGAGAGGTTAGCATGTCTTAGGGGGTCTGAGGTTTATTCCTCTGTAATGGTGAGAGGTTAGCATGTCTGAGGGGTCTGAGGTTTATTCCTCTGTAATGGTGAGAGGTTAGCATGTCTGAGGGGTCTGAGGTTTATTCCTCTGTAATGGTGAGAGGTTAGCATGTCTGAGGTTTATTCCTCTGTAATGGTGAGAGGTTAGCATGTCTGAGGGGTCTGAGGTTTATTCCTCTGTAATGGTGAGAGGTTAGCATGTCTGAGGTTTATTCCTCTGTAATGGTGAGAGGTTAGCATGTCTGAGGTTTATTCCTCTGAAATGGTGAGAGGTTAGCATGTCTGAGGTTTATTCCTCTGTAATGGTGAGAGGTTTATTCCTCAGTAATGGTGAGAGGTTAGCATGTCTTAGGGGTCTGAGGTTTATTCCTCTGTAATGGTGAGAGGTTAGCATGTCTGAGGGGGTCTGAGGTTTATTCCTCTGTAATGGTGAGAGGTTAGCATGTCTGAGGGGTCTGAGGTTTATTCCTCTGTAATGGTGAGAGGTTAGCATGTCTGAGGGGGTCTGAGGTTTATTCCTCTGTAATGGTGAGAGGTTAGCATGTCTGAGGGGGTCTGAGGTTTATTCCTCTGTAATGGTGAGAGGTTAGCATGTCTGAGGGGTCTGAGGTTTATTCCTCAGTAATGGTGAGAGGTTAGCATGTCTGAGGGGTCTGAGGTTTATTCCTCTGTAATGGTGAGAGGTTTATTCCTCAGTAATGGTGAGAGGTTAGCATGTCTGAGGTTTATTCCTCTGTAATGGTGAGAGGTTAGCATGTCTGAGGGGGTCTGAGGTTTATTCCTCTGTAATGGTGAGAGGTTAGCATGTCTGAGGGGGTCTGAGGTGTATTCCTCTGTAATGGTGAGAGGTTAGCATGTCTTAGGGGTCTGAGGTTTATTCCTCAGTAATGGTGAGAGGTTAGCATGTCTGAGGGGGTCTGAGGTTTATTCCTCTGTAATGGTGAGAGGTTAGCATGTCTTAGGGGTCTGAGGTTTATTCCTCAGTAATGGTGAGAGGTTAGCATGTCTTAGGGGGTCTGAGGTTTATTCCTCTGTAATGGTGAGAGCTTTATTCCTATGTAATGGTGAGAGGTTAGCATGTCTGAGGGGTCTGAGGTTTATTCCTCAGTAATGGTGAGAGCTTTATTCCTATGTAATGGTGAGAGGTTAGCATGTCTGAGGGGTCTGAGGTTTATTCCTCTAACTTTCTTAGTCGTCAATATTCACAATTCAATCATGTAGAAACACATTGTATTCTTGTTTACAAGAATAAATACCCTGCAACAAAAGGTTGGAGGGTATTCTGTACTGTCGCCTCATGAAAAATTTCAGCTCAAATTCAAAATGGTGGAGTTTTAGCATCACTGAGCAGTAGTGAAATGTATGTAAGTAAAAAATACTTTAAAGTACTACTTAAGTAAAAAATATTTTAAAGTACTACTTAAGTAAAAATACTTTAAAGTACTACTTAAGTAAAAATACTTTAAAGTACTACTTAAGTAAAAATACTTTAAAGTACTACTTAAGTATTTTTGGGGCTATCTGTACTTTACTAATTTTACTCCACTACTCCTAAAGAAAATAATGTACTTTTTTTACTCCTGATGCTTAGTTTTAGTTTAGTTTATTTTATTTTTACAGGGACAGTGCACATTAATGAACGTTTCAGTAAAAGTGCCGGTTTTAGCCAGCCGGCTAATTTTCAACCGCAGTCCCTAGGCAGGTTATTAAAAACAATTACAATATAGACAATAGCACCATAGACATAGCAACATAGCAACATAGGACAAGCAAGACATAAATGAACATGTTACATTTTGAATGCTTAGCAGGACAGGAAACTGGTTCAATTCACGCACTTGTCATACTGCTTCTGATCTGGTGGACTCACTAAAACACAAATGCTTTGTTTGTTGGAGTGTGCCCCTGGTTATCAAAAAATGTATTAATTAAATTGACAATTGTGCCGTGGTGGTTTGCTTAATATTAGGAATGTGAAATGATTTCAATTTTTACTTTTTATACGTATATTTTATCAATGACATTTACTTTTGATACTTAAATTATTTGGTTTTTATATTTACTTAAGACTTTTATTCAAGTAGTAATTTACTGGGTTACTTTCACTTTTACTTGAGTAATTTTCTATTAAGGTATCTTTTCTTTTACTCAAGTATGACAGTAGTATGACAGTAGTGCGACAGTAGTACGACAGTAGTATGACAGTAGTATGACAGTAGTGCGACAGTAGTACGACAGTAGTACGACAGTAGTACGACAGTAGTGCGACAGTAGTACGACAGTAGTACGACAGTAGTACGACAGTAGTACGACAGTAGTATGACAGTAGTATGACAGTAGTATGACAGTAGTATTCTGTAGCTCAGTTGGTAGAGCATGGCGTAGTACGACAGGGTAGTGGGTTGATCCCAGGGACCACCCATATGTAGAATGTATGCACACATGACTGTAAGTCGCTTTGGATAAAAGCGTCTGCTAAATGGCATATATTATATATATATTATAGTAGTATGACAGTAGTATGACAGTAGGTACTTTTCCCCACCACTGTCACTGACAGATGAGTTTGCAGTAAGTGAAATTCATAGACAGAGCCATGGATGCAAGAACTGACCACGCCTGAGATCAAAATGACCATTTCAACCACGTTTTGAGGCTATACAGTGTTAGTTAACAACTACATTGTTTACACACAATGGAGTACACAGAGTTTGGGTTCTGGTGAGGTAGAACAGTTGAACTAAGCTCATTTGGGTATTTCTAAGTTATATTCTCTAAGAATCAATGGCTAGGCCTCTGTATGGGGCGGAAGGGTAGCCTAGTGGTTAGAGTGTTGGACTAGTAACCGGAAGGTTGCAAGTACCCTGAGCTGACAAGGTAAATCTGTCATTTTGCCCCTGAACAAGCAGTTAACCCACTGTTCCTAGGCCGTCATTGAAAATAAGAATTTGTTCTTAACTGACTTGCCTAGTTAAATAAAGGTCAAATAAATAAATAAATATATATCATTAATTAAAAGTCCAAACATGTAAGTACCAATCGCCGATTTCCCATTTAACACTTCCTACAGTACTGAACGACATATTTCATTGTGGTGGAAGGTCCCCCTGGCTTTAAAACCATACATTAATTCGACAACTGAGTTTTGTGTCCGTGTTTAAGACAATACTCACTAGTGTCAATCAGATCTCCAGTCTCCACTTCCTCTCTTTCCTCCTCATCCCTTTTCACTCCCAAAACATCTTCCTCCTCTTCTTTTATTGAGATAGCCTCATCTTCCTCTTTCACTCCAAAAGGTTCTTCCTCTTCTTTCAACGTGATAGCCTCCTCTTCCTCCTGTTTTATTCTGAAAGCTTCTTCCTCTCCTTTCACTGTAATATTCTCCTCTTCCTCTTCTTTCACTGTAATATTCTCCTCTTCCTCTTCTTTCACTGTAATATTCTCCTCTTCCTCATCTTTTACGACAATGTTCAGACCCAGAGCTTCTTTCTCCGTCCAGGAGACCCCCTCTTCTTTAGCAGGATTGGAGTATCTTTGTGAGTTCATGGTTGGGCTACCTAAAATTAGCATTAGCCTAGTGCTTAGGCTCAGTATAATCAACCTTAACAAATGTGTCAATTTTAACAAGCAAACGACAACGAGATAAATACACACAAAAATGGTCTAAAGAGCTTCAATGTTCCGATTTTACGTTGGCTAACTACGGAGTGGCGACTGAATGAATCAGTGGCCATGTTGTTGTTGAAGAAGCGTCCCGTGTCACGTGATCCACTAGATTCTTCTTCTTCTTCGATGTGGTTTAACGGCAGTTGGCATCCAATAAATGTTGCATTACCGCCACCTACTAGACGGGAGTATAACTCCCTTGTACTTTGCTTTATTCAATTTTTTTTAAATAAATAAATAAATCAAATACCCTACAATCACAAACAACCCACCACCCTACTCCACTATTTAAATCTATTTAGTCCTACCTCAGGCCAACAGCCTGAAAGGATGGGACATCACCACTTAACACACACTCTTCTGATGTCAAGTCTCGCACACACAAATACCTCTCTGCAGCTGCCACCACAACCTCAATGTTCTGTGTCTTACGTGTCCATCCCTGCAGTACAGTTTGATAACCATTGCTGTAAATTTGAGGATGGCGCCAGAGGAGATGGCTGCTGTTTTACTGTCTCTTAACCGACCGTTCTATTTTGTTTGTTTTATCGCGTTGTTCGTAATTTGTTCTGTACATAATGTTGCTGCTGCCGTCTCTTATGACCGAAAAGAGCTTCTGGACATCAGAACAGCGATTACTCACCTCAGATTGGACGAAGAGTTTTTCTTTAATGAGTCGGACTGGAAGGATATACTCCAAACACCCAAACAGGCCCTCGTCCTCATCATTCGCTTGAGAAGGAAACTGAGATTTTTCGGAAAGAGATCGGTGTGCCTTGTGGAGGATCAGGCAACGAGTGGCTAATCTGCCTTTGCCCTCCATACTGCTAGTTAACGTTCAATCGCTGGGGGGAAAAATGGGACAAACGGAAAGCACGTATATCTTTCCAACGGGACATTAAAACTGTAATATCCTATGTTTTACCGACTCGTGGCTGAACGACGACAAGAATAACATACAGCTGGCGGGTTATACACTCTATCGGCAGGATAGAACAGCAGCCTCTGGTAAGACAAGGGGTGGCGGTCTAAGTATATTTGTAAACAACAGTTGGTGCACGATATCTAAGGAAGTCTCAAGTTTTGGCTCGCCTGAGGTTGGCTGGATATCCATTGGTTGGTTCTTGACACACTCAAACCGGTGAGCGAGGCACTTACTACCATATCCCATTCAAAGGCACTTAAATCTTTTGTCTTGTCCATTCACCCTCTGAATGGCACACATATACAATGCCTCAATTGCCTCAAGACTTAAAAATGCTTCTTTAACCTGTCTCCCCCCTAACAAGTGACATCAATAGCTTTCAACTGGATTCACCAGTCGATGTCATGGAAAGAGCAGGTGTCCCTAATGTTTTGTACATGAGCATTATAACATGATTATAACCAGAAAATAAATGTGGAATAGCATGTACATTACCGTTCAAAAGTTTGGGGTCACTTAGAAATGTCCTTGTTTTCCATGAAAACATACATGAAATGAGTTGCAAAATGAACAGGAAATATAGTCAAGCCATGGACAAGTTTATAAATAAAGATGTTTAATTTAAATAATAATTGTGTCCTTCAAACTTAGCTTTTGTCCAAAAAAAATCCTCAATTTGCAGCAATTACAGTCTTACAGACCTTTGGCATTCTAGTTGTCAACTTGTTGAGGTAATCTGAAGAGTTTACACCCCATGCGTCATGACTTCGGCCGGAGTCGGTCCCTCTCCTTGTTCGGGCAGTGTTTGGCGGTGGACGTAGCCGATCCACTTTTCATTTTCCATTTGTTTTGTCTTTGTCTTACAGACCTGGTGTCACTCACCCAATTACCTGTTTATTATTTAACCCTCTGTTCTCCATGTTTGGTTGTGAGTGAATGTTTGTTGTATTGTGGTCCGTATTGTGGGCTTGGATTTATCTTGTATATTGATGATTTTCAGTAAAGTTACTTTTATTCACTCATCTCTGCTGTCCTGCGCCTGACTCCTCTGCACCAGCTACACACAGACCCGTACACCATGCTTCCTGAAGCACCTCCCAGAAGTTGGATTGGCTTGATGGGTACTTCTTACGCACCATACAATCAAGCTGCTCCCACAACAGCTCAATAGAGTTGAGATCTGGTGACTGTGCTGGACACTCCATTATAGACAGAAAACCAGCTGAATGCTTCTTCCCTAAAAAGTTATTTCATAGTTTGGAGCTGTGCTTTGGGTCATTGTCCTGCAGTGGGAGGAAATTGGCTCAAATTAAGTGTTACAAACTGGAGTGAAAAGCCTTCCTTCTTCAAGATCCTTTTTACCCTGTACAAATCTCCCACTTTACCACCAGCAAAGCACCCCCAGACCATCACATTGCCTCCACCAGGCTTCACTCCTCCAGCATCTTTTCATTTTCTCTGCATCTCGCGAATGTTGTTCTTTGTGATCCGAACACCTCAAACTTAGATTTGTCTGTCCATAAAACCTTTTTCCAATCTTCCTCTGTCCAGTGTCTGTGTTCTTTTGCCCATCTTAATCTTTTCTTTTATTGGCCAGTCTGAGATATGTCTTTTTCTTTGTAACTCTGCGTAGAAGGCCAGCATCCCGGAGTCGCCTCTTCACTGTTGACGTTGAGACTGGTGTTTTGCGGGTGCTATTTAATGAAGCTGCCAGTTGAGGACTTTTGAGGCGTATGTTTCTCAAACTAGACACTCTAATGTACTTGTCCTCGTACTCAGTTGTGCACCGGGGCCTCCCACTCCTCTTTCTATTCTGGTTAGAGACAGTTTCCACTGCTCTTTGAAGGGAGTAGTACACAACGTTGTATGAGATCTTCAGTTTCTTGGCAATTTCTTGCATGGAATAGCCTTAATTTCTCAGAACAAGAATAGACTGATGAGTTTCAGAAGAAAGTTATTTGTTTCTGGCCATTTTGAGCCTGTAATCGAACCCACAAATGCTGATGCTCCAGATACTGGTCTAAAGAAGGCCAGTTTTATGGCTTCTTTAATCAGAACAACAGTTTTCAGCTGTGCTAACATAAATGCAAAAGGGTTTTCTAATTATCAATTAGCATTTTAAAATGATTAATTTGGATTAGCTGATACAACGTGCCATTGGAACACAGGAGTGATGGTTGCTGATAATGGGCCTCTGTACACCTATGTAGATATTCCATTCAAAAAAAAGCAGTCGTTTCCAGCTACAATAGGTATTTACAACGTTAACAATGTCTAAACTGGATTTCTATCTGATGATATTCTAATGGACATATAGCATAGCCTACAAATATAGCATAGCCTACACATATAGCATAGCCTACAAATATAGCATAGCTTAAACATATAGCATAGCCTACACATACAGCATAGCCTACACATATAGCATAGCCTACACATATAGGATAGCCTACACATATAGGATAGCCTACACATATAGCATATCCTACACATATAGCATAGCCTACACATATAGCATATCCTACACATATAGCATATCCTACACATATAGCATAGCCTACACATATAGCATAGCCTACACATATAGCATAGCCTACACATATAGGATAGCCTACACATATAGGATAGCCTACACATATAGCATAGCCTACACATATAGGATAGCCTACACATATAGCATAGCCTACACATATAGCATAGCCTACACATATAGCGTAGCCTACACATATAGCATAGCCAATACATATAGCATAGCCTACACATATAGCATAGCCTACACATATAGCATAGCCAATACATTTACATTACATTTACATTTAAGTCATTTAGCAGACGCTCTTATCCAGAGCGACTTACAAATTGGTGCATTCACCTTATGACATCCAGTGGAACAGTCACTTTACAATAGTGCATCTAAATCTTAAAGGGGGGGTGAGAGGGATTACTTATCCTATCCTAGGTATTCCTTAAAGAGGTGGGGTTTCAGGTGTCTCCGGAAGGTGGTGATTGACTCCGCTGTCCTGGCGTCGTGAGGGAGTTTGTTCCACCATTGGGGGCCAGAGCAGCGAACAGTTTTGACTGGGCTGAGCGGGAGCTGTACTTCCTCAGTGGTAGGGAGGCGAGCAGGCCAGAGGTGGATGAACGCAGTGCCCTTGTTTGGGTGTAGGGCCTGATCAGAGCCTGGAGGTACTGAGGTGCCATTCCCCTCACAGCTCCGTAGGCAAGCACCATGGTCTTGTAGCGGATGCGAGCTTCAACTGGAAGCCAGTGGAGAGAACGGAGGAGCGAGGTGACGTGAGAGAACTTGGGAAGGTTGAACACCAGACGGGCTGCGGCGTTCTGGATGAGTTGAAGGGTTTAATGGCACAGGCAGGGAGCCCAGCCAACAGCGAGTTGCAGTAATCCAGACGGGAGATGACAAGTGCCTGGATTAGGACCTGCGCCGCTTCCTGTGTGAGGCAGGGTCGTACTCTGCGGATGTTGTAGAGCATGAACCTACAGGAACGGGCCACCGCCTTGATGTTGGTTGAGAACGACAGGGTGTTGTCCAGGATCACGCCAAGGTTCTTAGCGCTCTGGGAGGAGGACACAATGGAGTTGTCAACCGTGATGGCGAGATCATGGAACGGGCAGTCCTTCCCCGGGAGGAAGAGCAGCTCCGTCTTGCCGAGGTTCAGCTTGAGGTGGTGATCCGTCATCCACACTGATATGTCTGCCAGACATGAAGAGATGCGATCCGCCACCTGGTCATCAGAAGGGGGAAAGGAGAAGATTAATTGTGTGTCGTCTGCATAGCAATGATAGGAGAGACCATGTGAGGTTATAACAGAGCCAAGTGACTTGGTGTATAGCGAGAATAGGAGAGGGCCTAGAACAGAGCCCTGGGGACACCAGTGGTGAGAGCGCGTGGTGAGCAGACAGATTCTCGCCACGCCACCTGGTAGGAGCGACCTGTCAGGTAGGACGCAATCCAAGCGTGGGCCGCGCCGGAGATGCCCAACTCGGAGAGGGTGGAGAGGGAGGATCTGATGGTTCACAGTATCGAAGGCAGCCGATAGATCTAGAAGGATGAGAGCAGAGGAGAGAGAGTCAGCTTTAGCAGTGCGGAGCGCCTCCGTGATACAGAGGAGAGCAGTCTCAGTTGAATGACTAGTCTTGAAACCTGACAGATTTGGATCAAGAAGGTCATTCAGAGAGAGATAGCGGGAGAGCTGGCCAAGGACGGCACGTTCAAGAGTTTTGGAGAGAAAAGAAAGAAGGGATACTGGTCTGTAATTGTTGACATCGGAGGGATCGAGTGTAGGTTTTTTCAGAAGGGGTGCAACTCTCGCTCTCTTGAAGACGGAAGGGACGTAGCCAGCGGTCAGGGATGAGTTGATGAGCGAGGTGAGGTAAGGGAGAAGGTCTCCGGAAATGGTCTGGAGAAGAGAGGAGGGATAGGGTCAAGCGGGCAGGTTGTTGGGCGGCCGGCCGTCACAACAAGACGCGAGATTTCATCTGGAGAGAGAGGGGAGAAAGAGGTCAGAGCACAGGGTAGGGCAGTGTGAGCAGAACCAGTGGTGTCGTTTGACTTAGCAAACGAGGATCGGATGTCGTCGACCTTCTTTTCAAAATGGTTGACGAAGTCATCTGCAGAGGGAGGGGGGAGGAGGATTCAGGAGGGAGGAGAAGGTGGCAAAGAGCTTCCTAGGGTTAGAGGCAGATGCTTGGAATTTAGCGTGGTAGAAAGTGGCTTTAGCAGCAGAGACAGAGGAGGAAAATGTAGAGAGGAGGGAGTGAAAGGATGCCAGGTCCGCAGGGAGGCGAGTTTTCCTCCATTTCCGCTCGGCTGCCCGGAGCCCTGTTCTGTGAGCTCGCAATGAGTCATCGAGCCACGGAGCGGGAGGGGAGGACCGAGCCGGCCTGGAGGATAGGGGACAATACATATAGCATAGCCTACACATATAGCACAGCCTACACATATAGGATAGCCTACACATATAGCACAGCCTACACATATAGCACAGCCTACACATATAGCATATCCTACACATATAGCATAGCCTACACATATAGCATAGCCTACACATATAGCATAGCCTACACATATAGCATAGCCTACACATATAGCATAGCCTACACATATAGCATAGCCTACACATATAGCATTGCCTACACATACAGCACAGCCTACACATATAGCATAGCCTACACATATAGCATAGCCTACACATATAGCATAGCCTACACATATAGCATAGCCTACACATATACATATCCTACACATATAGCATAGCCTACACATATACATATCCTACACATATAGCATAGCCTACACATATAGCATAGCCTACTACACATATACATATCCTACACATATAGCATAGCCTACACAGGTCTTCTACCTTGATGTTGCAGCAGATGACACAGTGTCCCCCCGCGAGTTCTGCTACCTTGATGTTGCGGCAGATGGCACAGTGCCCCCGGCGAGGTCTGCTACCTTGATGTTGCGGTAGATCTCCTTGTCCTTCTTCTCCTGGTCCTGCTGGATGAGCATTTTCATTGCAGCCGTCAGCGGTGACGAACCGAGCTGAGAGACTTCTTCAAATTAAATCAAATCAAATGTTATTTGTCAGATACACACGGTTAGCAGATGTTAATGCGAGTGTAGCGAAATGCTTGTGCTTGTAGTTCCGACAATGCAGTAATAACCTGCGCCTCACGGTCGGCTGCTGCTGCTGAACCTGTTTGCCAAGATGGGAGGCATCAGGACGTTTGCCAGCATCGCTGAGACAATGGCTGCAGTCAACGGGGTTGGGACAGCTTTACAGGGATGGGGTTGGGACAGCACACAGGGGATGGGGTTGGGACAGCACACAGGGGACGGGGTTGGGACAGCACACAGGGGACAGGGTTGGGACAGCACTTAGGACGGGGTTGGGGAGACCGGCTAGCAGGTGGGACAGCACACACTGGGGACGGGGTTGTGACAACACACTGGGGCACACGGGGTTGGGGAGACCTGCTAGCAGGTGGGATGCAGCACACTGGGGACGGGGTTGTGACAGCACACAGGGGACGGGGTTGGGGACAGCACACAGTTGGGACAGGGACGGGGTCGATGCTGCTGAATAGCGGTGTTCACTGCTGTTGGAGCCGCCTGGAGTCGCTTGTGGTTCCCCCTTTCACGATCACTTAGGCAGCCTTCACTCCCCACCTGCCATTTTTTTTTTAAAGGCTCCGGCGAAGCTCCGTCCACGTAAATCATGCAAAAACAGGTGGCGTTGAGGTCTCTCTTTTGATTTGGTTTTGAAAGGGGAAGAAATTGTGCTTTTACAGTGGTATTCATATTACATTCTTCTACAGATGCACAATCGAGAGCATCCTGTCGGGCTGTATCACCGCCTGGTACGGCAACTGCTCCGCCCACAACCGTAAGGCTCTCCAGAGGGTAGTGGAGGTCTGCACAACGATCACCGGGGGCAAACTACCTGCTCTCCAGGACACCTACCCCACACCACCCGATGTCACAGGAAGGTCATAAAGATCATCAAGGACAACAACCACCGAGCCACTGCCTGTTCACCCCGCTATCATCCAGAGGCGAGGTCAGTACAGGTGCATCAAGCTGGGACCGAGAGACTGAAAACAGCTTCTATCTCAAGGCCATCAGACTGTTAAACAGCCACCACTAACATTGAGTGGCTGCTGCCAACTTTACTGACTCAATTCCAGCCACTTTAATAATGGGAATTGATGGGAAATGATGTAAAATATATCACTAGCCACTTTAAACAATACTACCTAATATAATATTTACATACTACATTATTCATCTCATATGCCCAATTTTTCAGTTTTTGATTTGTTAAAAAAGTTTGAAATATCCAATAAATGTCGTTCCACTTCATGATTGTGTCCCA